>NW_022103897.1:6202004-6223602 GCF_000313985.2 Echinops telfairi | reverse complement strand
CCACCACCACCACCACCACCACCACCATGGCGTGCCCATGGCTTTCTCATTCCAGATGTCACTGCTTCCAAAAAGCTCAGATCCACAGGCTCTTCCTAATTCAACTTTTCTGTTTCCTTTACAGTTAATTATTACCCTAGTATTTTCTTGTTTTTGTTTTTAATCCTTGTTTTGTCATTAATACATCCTTAAAAGCCAAGAGCCCTAGTGGCATACTGATGACAACTTGGCTTGCTAACTGCAAGGTCAGCATATGGGGACTTCTCCTCCCTTAAAGAGTTATAGTCTTGGAAACTCACTGGCAGTTTGACTCTGTTTCTAGGTTGCTTAGGAGTCAAAAAACTCCTCATCAGGGCCTAACACAGGAGTAGATTTTTCTCTTTTTTACTATAAGGGTCCAGAAAACAAATCATTTATGCTTTGTGGGTCACTTGGTCTCTACTGGTCTCTATTGTAACAACTCAAATTTTTTCATTGTAGCAATATGAATGAGTCAGTATGGCTGTGGTCCAAGAAAAAAAACATGATTTACAAAAGCAAGCAAGATTCTAGATTTGGCCAGGGAAAATGTCTTGAACCCTGATTTTATATCAGGTCATCTATCAGTTATTTTTGTTTTCTTGGGGATACTCCTCCTAGACATTTTGATCTTGCTTCAATCCAAATTTGATACTATTTATGTGATGCTATCTTCATTCCCTTTAGTGGGGTGTCGGGGGAGATGGGGCTTTATACTCCTGTAAAGAGTTACAATCTAGGAAACCCACAGTGGCAGTTCTACCCTGCCCTATGGGTTCTCAACATGTCTGCATGGATTCAAGGCCAATGACTTTGGTTTGGGTTTAGACACCCACTATGAAGGAGCTTTGGTGGAGTAGTGATTACACACTAGGCTGCTGACAGCAAACTATGCAGTTCAAAACCAGCAGGCACTCTGGGAGAGAAAGATGAGACTCTATGTCCTGTACAGAGCAACAGTGGAGTGGACACTGAATCAGACCTGACTTGATGCAGTGAGTTTAGAGTGAGACACCCATGACGCAGCCATCTTCCTGTCATTTTCTTGTACTTCTCTACTACATTGACTCTTTAATTTCTAAGTTCCCATACTTTTCTTATATTACATGATTTTTCAATGGCTTGACTAGAAAGTTGTATTGGATGTAAATATTTTTGTGAAATTACAGGCTCTACAAATGACTTTATCCATCCACACACAATTTAAACTTTAAGTGGCACAAAATTCTAGTTCAAAATAATCTTTCTTCAGAAATTTTAAGCATATATTTATTTTATTTAAGTTTCTAGCAATCATTTATCATGATAAATATGGATTTACGCAGCTTTCCGGTCTTGAATGATTTTTGTATTCTTGTTGACAGATTTTTAGAATTTTCCTTTTTTTCTCCAGTGTTCTAATTTTTTGTTTGTTTGTTTTTATGATTCATCTTGTTTTTATCCTGGTGTTGGAGAACTCAATGGGTTTGCAATGCAAAAATGGAGGGTTTTCTTAAATTCTTCTTTTTTGTTGTTGTTGGATAATTATCTCTGGCATAGTTTTCTTTGCTGGAGCTCCCATTAGTCAGGACCTCTGTAAACCAAAGTGACTGCTGTAGAGTCAATTCTCACTCATAGCACCCATAGGGACAGGGTAGAACTGCCCATGTGGGTTTGCTTCTGTGACTAACCATTTAGGGGAGTCGAAGGCCTCATAACCTTTTTCCTTCCCCTCTTTCTTGTGTCTCAGTCAGTCTCTTAATTCTACTTTTGATAACATTCCTTTAACTTTATTTTCCAACTCCCATACACTGTGGAAGATACAAAAAAGAGTAAAGTAATTGATAAAGATAAGTAAAATCACAATTAAATGACGTAAGGGCTCTTTGATGGTAAAGGACCCAGAAGCTTACAAAGCTACCCATATCAGGCAACAACTCAATGACAAGAGTATGCTTCCCTGGACCACTCTCAAGACCATCCTACAGGGAAATCTACCCTTGGGTGACACTTATTGCACAAATAGGAATTCCAGAAGGCATGAGACTTAGTGAGGTAATTAGTTTATTGTGCCAAACTGGCCGACAAACACATATTGGATTAATTGAAGGGTGGAGAGATAAATAGCTCGGCAAGCCACACCTTTCTTGTCTCTCGCTCTTTGATCATTGGACCAGTGTGCGGCTGCCTTGCTAGTTCTTTGCCTCGATTTGCAAGCTACACTACCTGTGGGACACCTAACCCGTGGACTGTGTCCCTGTAATTTGAGGTTCCTTCAAGACCTGCTTCACCACACCATTGGAATTTACATCTCTTGAGCTGGGGACTGTTGGACCCTGTCATCTGGCTGACTGTTGGTGACCTACCTTGCTGTTTGCTGCCTGTGCCCTGATAGCCTGAATTGCTCTACAGAGGACTACCTGGCGGCCCTCAAGACTTGGAGGACTGCCAGTGTCTCACAACTGTCTCACAGGAGTGAGTTGCACTGAGCCATTTGTACTGCTTTATAATTTAATTAACTGTTTATTTCTTATGTTATATATCTATCTGTATAAATATATATAAAATTATTAACATTCTGGTTTTGTTTCTCTAGAGAACCCTGTCTAACACATGTGCCAATGGCCTATCAAAAGCTATGTTTATGATGGACCTTCAAAAATGGTAATCTCTTCTTATTAGCTTATTAAAGGGAAGCTATGTTATTTATTATGGTTTCTAACCTCGACTGAGGATTCAAATCCACTAGCTGTTCCTTACAAAAAGGATGAGACTGTCTACTCCCATAAAAATCTATAGTCTAGTAAATCTTATATAGAGTTGTTTTGAGTCAGAATCAGTTTGACGGCATTGGCTTGGATTTTGATTAGGTACAACGTACTAGTCAGACATTAGGTTTAAGAATCATATAAGCTAAAAGATGTTTTTAAAAACTTTTATCAATGCATTCATTCATTCATTCACAAATATTTATTAAACACCTCTTATCTCTGCCACTTAGGTAAAACATTAAGGTCCTTGAGAATTAAAATAATAATACCTATGTAGTTAGGTGGTTGTGAAAACAGAATAAAATTTACAGTAGTTTTATCAGTGGTGAATAGTATATCATTTGAAATTATTGGTATAGGAGTCCAATTCATGTTTTCTTAACTACTTGCTGTTTTCTTTGTTAGGGTGCCATCCAGTCAGTTCTACTCATGTTGACCCTACAACAGAGCAAAGCCCTATCAGGTCCTGCTTCCTCCTCACCACTGTTGTTAATGTTTGAGCCTATTGTTCCAGGCCCTGTGTCAGCCCATCTCGTCAAGGGCCTTCCTCTTTCTTGCTTCCCTTCTACTTTGCCATGCATGATTTCTTTTTCCATGGACTCATCTCTACTCACGTGTCCAAATGATGAGAGACAAACTGTTGTCATTCTTGCTTCTAAGGAACATTCTTGCTGTACTTCTTCTGAGAAAGATTTGCTTGTTCTTCTGGCAGTTCATGATACAGCCAATATTCTTCACCAGGAAAATAATTTAAATGCATGGATTCTCCAGTCTTCCTTATTTAATTTCCAGTTTTCACATGCATAGAACATGATTGAAAATATCATGGCTTGGGTCAAGTGCACCTTGGTTCTCAAGGTAATATAATTGCTCTTCAATACTTTAAAGAGGTCTTATACAGCAATGTAACGCTTTTGATTTCTTGACTGCTGCTTCCATGAGCATTAATTGTGCATCCAAGAAACATTAAATCCTTGGCAACTTCAATCTCTGTTCATTATTATGTTATCTATTGGTACAGTTGTGAGGAATTTGATTTTCTTTGCATTGAGTTGCAATCCACACTAAAGGCTGCAGTCTTTGATATTTCTCTTTTTTTTAACTATAAAAAGATTTAATTCACCTACGGCTTTTTGTGATCTGTTTCTTTCTGGATCATGCTACAAAAATTAACTTCAATCAAAATACATCACAGAAGGAACAAAAGCAATAACTCAAGAAGTAAATATTACAGGTAATCTTACTTTTTATTTAAAAATTTTTCCAAAAATAAATGAAGCACAATTTCTCTTTTTAAACTGTATCCATGGTAAACTCTTCTGAATCCTTTTCCACTGTGATAGGAGAATGCTTTCTTGCATGCATTTGATAGCCTTCATTCCATTAAATTGGATGATACCTTTTTCAGCCTTTAACCACAGTTATTGAAAATTGACTGTTTACTGCTATTTTTCTTTCTTTTTTTTCATCAGCAAGTACTTAAAGTATTCCTCACTTTCAGCAAAACAAGCTTGTGTCATCTGCATATTTAAGGTTGTTCATAAATCTTCCTCCAGTCCAAATGACTCATTCTTTTTTATGTAGTACAGTTTCTCTGATTATTTGCTCAGCTTGTCTATAAAAGTCTTTTTCAGTTTCAAATATTTCTTCAAGATGTGATCTCACATTAAAAAAAAATTGACCTCGAAGGTCTCTGACCTATGTGAAGGTTTTCTTAATTCAAGAGGAATGCTTTTATTGACTCTAAGAATAAGACTGAGAGATGGGCATTAAAGTTCTGCCATATGTTTCAACATATGTACAGTTGGTATACATGCCTGGAATGGATAACAACATAAAGACTCACTTTATGTACAATGTATCATCACACATAAACCTTTCAAAAGAAGTTGAGAATATGTGTGTGCATGCATATAATTAAAGGAATACATATGCATAAATGTAATATTTATGCATATATAGATGTTGAGATAAGTGAATATGCAACCAAGTATTGTTTCTACTGAGGCTTAAGATCCTGCAAAGTGACTGCATGCTAACTCTAAAAATCTAATTTTAAATTAATTCATTTACTTATTAGAAAGTATTGAAGGTCAAGGGCCACATTAGGTGAAGGACTTATCCATATCACAGGAATCTCAATGGAAATGTTGTTTTGTAACAAAGAGAACACATTGCCTTTGTAGAAGAGTTTTATGAAGTAATGGCTAACGAAATTTCAAAACTCTAACTAAGAGTCTCATTTGGAAAATACTTGTCGTGTGACTAAGGGTTGCCAGTGAAAAGTGTTATTTCTTTTTGTTTGCACAATTTTATGTAACTGAGGAGAGTGAAAAGCAGAAACAACAAAATAAATGGAGTAATTTGGTGTGATGGAAGCCACACCTTTTCAAAACCTCTTTATATTTAGTAAAACCCTAAAGAAACAAATGGACAACCACACATACACCAATGAAATTTCAATACAGCACAATTTTTATATCTAAATGCAACCTGCAAATCCATTAGATTTTTAAAAAGTGAAGTCAAATACAATTACTTTTTGAGTGATTTTAAGTACTGTGCTTCTCATTGACTATAGTAAAGTATTTATGATTAAACTATGATTACTTTGCATCTGCAGTGCAAACTGCAGTGGGTGCTATCTATTTCACAACATGCTTTTTGTAAAGGAGGTATCATTCTACTCTCATTAGGTCATGCAGGTGGGTATCAAGTATATCATCAAAGAACAGTTTTCTAAGAAGAACTGAAAAAATGCATGTAGTTTCCTCAATACCGTTAAAACCCTGATCTGTCTTCAACCTAACAGGGACATGCACTCAACCACTGGTTTGTTTTCCTTTGAACTTATTCTTATAGTTCCTATCATCCTAGCAGCTTCTTTCTCTCACTGCTGCATTTGTTTACATATTAATTTTCCCAGATATATTTATTGTTTGATAGCCACATGGTTTTATTATTAAATGGAGCCCTTACAAGGCTGTCAGAGAAGTTTGGACTTCAGATCACAAGGTCAACAGAACAAACCCACCAACCCCTCCATTGGAAAAAGATGAGGTTTCCTGTACAGGTAAAGATTTACAGTTTCAGAAACCCTTCATAGGGTTGAATGAATCATAATGAAAGACACAGCAGAAGGTTTTGTGTTTTATCATACTAAATGTCCTTTTTTTCTAGTACCTGGAAATCATAATAAAAAAAACATTCTACAACACAGCCAATAATGATATAAAGCCTTGGTGGACAGTGTCAGGGTGGTGATGTTTTCAATAATAATATAATATAATATAATATAATATAATATAATAAAAAATTCAGTTTGAATAAAATTCTAATATCTAATTCAAGCACACTGAGAAAAAGCCCAAATCCATACTAATCATTGCATCTATTGACAATTAAAACAAACAAACAAACAAAGAGATCTCACTGCCATCGAGTTGATTCCAACTCCTGGCAACCCATCTAGAACATGGTAGAATTGTCCCTGTAGGTTTATGAAACTGAAACTCTTTACTGGAGTAGAAAGCCTCATCTCTCTCCTGAGGTGCAGCTGGTGGCTTTGAACTGCTGATTTTGCAGTTAGCAGCCCAATACATAGCCATTATGCCACCAGAGCTTCTTATATTGACAATTATAGTCCTCTATTCAAAAATCATTGTGATGTGATGCCCATAAAACTAAACAGTTTACTCTAGAAACTTCCTTTAGTGGTACATGAAGATACAACAGAATTGGAAATGAGAGCATGTTTTTTGTTGAGAAATAACAGTCAAGTAAAAAAATACTATATGCCACACATTATAAAAAACAAATGATTCTTATTCCAAATATTTCAATACAGCCCAGATTTTATATTAAATATTTCAATGCAGCACAATTTTTATATCTAAATGCAACCTTCAAGTCCATTCGATTTTTAAAAAGTGAAGTCAAATCCAATTACTTTTTGAGTGATTTTAAGTGCTGTGCTTCTCATTGACTACAGTAAAGTATTTCTGATTAAACTATGATTGCTTTGCATCTACAGTGCAAACTGTGCAGTGGGTGCTATCTATTTCACAACATGCTTTTGTAAAGGAGGTATCATTCTACTCTCATTAGGTCATGCGGGTGGGTATCAAGTATATCATACACCTCATGGACTTTATTTCTTTTAGAGTTAACACACTGGACTGTTAACTGCAACGTCAGAAGTTCGAAATTACTAGCCTCTCTCCATAGAGCCTTGGTTTTATGTGCTAGCCTTTAAAATCTACCCTTTAAAGTTCATAGACCCAAAGTATTAACAATATAGCTCTGGAAGAAGAGATAGACTGTTTATGTCATTATCAGAGCCACTGATTCAACCTAGCCACCAAATGGTTCGGCATCAGCGTGCAGTGCCTCACTGGTGTTATTCTGTGTCCAACAAGTTGTAGGGCTCTTTCCTATCTAAGCTCTCCTATGCACATTCCTTGTTCCACAAAAGTTATGCCAATTATTTTTCCTAAATACTGGCTGTTCTCATGCTTTCCTACCTGCTTTCTCCCACTTGACTAGTACTTGTTTTAATTCCTACTCTTGAAATTCGGTCTGTCCTCCAGGATCTCTACATCCAGACAGAAGCATCGGCTTCCTTTTTGTTGTGGCCTTCATTGAGGTCTGCACAATTATTATGATCACTGTTATGTCTGAACCTATTGCTGCAACCACTGTGTAAATCCACCTCGGTGAGGAACTTCTTGTTCTCCACTTTGAGTTAAAGCTTCCTGTATTTATCTTCTTCCCTGCCACACCAAAGCTCCTCACAAACTGGAGCAATAGCTCAGTGATATAGTTAAGGTTTATTGTGCCAACCTGGTCGATAAACACATGTGGGGTTAATTGAAGGGCAGAGAGATAAATGGCTCTGTGAGCCTCGCTTTTCTAATTCTCTGGTCTCTTGCTCTCTGATGGTCGAACCAGGGTGCAGCTGCCTTAGACAGTTCCCTGCTTCAGCTGGCAAGACTCACTTCCTGCGAGACATCCCTGAGGAGAAGCCACACGGGCCTACCCTGATGCAGCCCTGGGTGCTGGAGCAGCCATGTGGAGACCTCTTCTAGTGCTGAGATGCTTACATGTTCACTGATTCAGCTTTCCTCCTGCAGTCAGCATCATTGCGTGTGTTTTGTGAGATTGAGGAGGGCTTTGTAGATTGGTGTTGGACATATGGGCTAATGTTGGACTTATGGGCTTGGACAGCACTGGGTTGGGATGCTTTCTTAATGTACACTTACACTTTATATAAAACTCTCTCTTATATACATAGGAGTTTCTGTGGATTTGTTTCCCTAGTTTACCCAGACTAACACACTCAGTTATTAATGACTGGCTTTCATTAAGAGTATAACAATTATTTGTGATGTACATACTGCCCAAATCCTCAGAATCTATACTGAGCAAAGGCAAACCTTCATCAATCCTGTTCACACAACATAGACGAACATAATAAGTTAACTATAAAGATACTGTTCAGTTGCAGAAGTTCATTGACTTTGAATTTATGCCCCCAAATTGCCAGTGTAAGAAAAGAAGACAGCCATCCTATTAGGGCTGGGGGTGGGGTGGGGGATGGCAGTCATGCTGGAGTTACTAATAGAAAGCAGGTGGCAGCAAGCAGGTGAAAGACAAGAACAAAGGAGCGCTAGAGATCAGCCTGTCACACAAGGAGGTGATACATGGCCAATGTCTGAGAGTCTGGTTGTTGGCCAATGGACTCCTTCCAAATAGGTCCTGCTGTGTTTCACTAGGCCAAGTGTGTGGACTAATGGAACTATCTCTGGTTTGACATTGTCTTAATTGCTAAATTCCACATCCCAACAATGATGAAACACATAGGAAGTAATTTTTAAAAATATCTTCCAAGTTGATGGTGTAAATACTTTGTGCAAGAGGGGTGGAGTGGGATTTACATTTTTCTTTAGGCTCTAAATGCAGGTCCTAACTTAAAAAGCTGTTATACATAGTGGATACAGGAGGTGTGTGATACAAATCAGGTAGGCTGATGATACAAACTAGCATAGAAAAGGAAACTGCTAAAATGATAGTGCAATGCCTTTTCAGAGTTTAAATAGAACAGTAACATTTCAGAATGTACTGCACACATTTACAAGACTGACTGTTGACTTACCCAAAGCACATCATCTCAGAAGGTGGTCATGAGCAGTAATACACTTACTATGCTTCCCCTCAAAAGTGTACCCTTAGCATCAATGTTGGTATCACAGAGAAGTGTGGACTTCTATGGTTTTCAGCCTTCCTTCAGGACTTTGGAGTCCAGCTGGCTGATTACCCTTCACATTAAGTACGGGTTTCAGTTGTGTAAGATTGACATTTGCCTTATTAGTGACAAGGTAGAGGAGGAAAGGAGATTGATTCTGTACTCTTACATTTTAGATTGTATTTTGAATGAATGCAATGTGCACCAATGATTGCAGTATAGGATTCTTTTCTCAGAGCCAAGCTTCCAAGAAGAGACTATTACTTATCTTCCGTCTTGTCACACACTTCTCCGCCCTCAGCCCCCCTTCCCTTTCACCCCACACAATGTTCTTTTGTGAGAGTTACATTTCCTTTAAAGCACATGTTCTTATCCATATTGTATGTGGCTCGAGCTCGTTTCTCTGGAAGTTTTCACACAACCTTCACATCTTTTTTCCAGCTCCAGTCAATAAGCGCTACGACCCCAAAGCCCCTTTGCACTTCATGGCTATTTCCATATCACATGTCATTTCTATCGCCTCAAGGAAGACCTGTACAATTTTTGTGATTGAAATCTGAAATCCTCCTTCCCAAGAATATGGAGGATGTGTAAATGTATCTAAAGACTCAGAATAGCATTAAATCTACCCCCACCCTGCAAGCCCTGGCAGTCAGAGCATTTCTCAAGTATCCATTAAAACAAAGAGCGGACCCAAACAGCAATCGTTACACAGCCCAGTGGAAACGACAAGAGCCTGTGACCCCAGTCTTCCTTGCTATACCCTTGGCTTGCCTGGGGGCCTTCATCCACCTCTCTGTGTCAAGACACGAGGATTCCCAAGTCATCATGGGCTGGATTTATGTTATCGTATTATCTATTGATTGAAAGATGTGAAGCTTTTATTGTTGCTATTTGTGAGGGCCCCATTCGAGGAGGTGTGTGGGAAATAATGCTGCCTAGGGAGGCACAATTGTCCATGGCTACACTTACCTTCTCTTCCTTAAGTGAACTCGGGGGATGTTAAAATGCATTTCCCAGACCAATAAGATTGTCTTGTGTGGCAATAAGATTTCCACCAATAAGATTGTCTTGTCCAACCAAGGTTCCCAGGTTGGACCACAAAGATCCAGTTAACCCGTAGTTGGAAACTCCTTCCTTTTATTTTATATTCCCATATACAAAGGTATTCATTGTTTACACAGTATACATGCATGCTCAGAATTGCCCCAACATTTCTTGCTATTTATGCTTCTAAGGCTAGAGGCATCCCAGTCTCTTGATTTGGATCATCCTTCCCTTCTCTCTTCAGACTACTTCTTCTGACACATCATTTCTGACTGAATATTTCTTTGTCTCTGATTCTTTTACATTCCGCTTTCAGGGAGCTTTCTCTGATTCCTTTTCAGCTGAGGTATGTGTATAATGGAGCTCCTGTTAAGACCTAGGAATACACAATGCATACCACAGTGCTCACAAGGTCGAGCTAAATAGTCTTGTTAATTCGTTTCTTTTCTCCTGCTAGACCTAATGACACGATCACCAATGTGCCCAAGAAAGAGTAGTTGTTCAATAAATTTTCTTAAACTTCAGCATAATTGGCAGTCATACAAATCCTGGTTCCAAGGGTCCCTGGGGAGCACCTTGCCCCTTCTTTCTCCCCTACTGAACTTCACAAATAGTGAGGCTTTTTTCGAGCTTCTAACTCACCCCTGGAAGGATCTGAGTTGTTGGACAGCAAAGGAGCCTTCAAGCTGTCTAACTGCCTTTGAGAAATCCAGTGCCATATGAGGTAGGCTATAAGGGGGTATGTTATGGAGAAATCTGAAGGCAGAAGAAGTATATGCTCTGATAGGACCAGCAGTGACTCTGCCCATCCTAGCGTAAATATGGGGCTTTGGCAAAAACCACTTAGAGGACAGTTGACACTATGTGCTTGTTAACCACCACTGGTAGATCATATTCTATAGATAACACACTTAAACGCAATTCCATAGGCTTTTCTTTAACTCAAAAAGACTCACCAATCCTTATTTACCTACTGAGAATAATTTTCAAATGCAATGTATAAAGCAAAGATTTTTCATCATATCTGTTTCCCTGATCACAGTATTGTCTTCTTTCCCTAAGATGTCAGTTGTTAGTAGGTTTGGTGCTCGATTAGCAATGCTCCTTCCAGCTTCTTGGACATTTTAACCACTACTCTCTTTTGCCTTTTGATTATTATTCCCTTCAGTAAGCAAAGAAAGCTGAGCAGTCATTGAATCTCAACTTTGGGCACGTCTAGTTTATAGCTCTCATTAGACACCTAAGGAAACTGACGTCCAATGAAGGGCTGTGTCTTGCTCAGGTGATCACAATTACTTAGAAACAGAGCAAGGATACAAATCTATATGTTCTAATTTCAAGTTTACTACTCTTACAGGTACAATATACTGTCTTCAAGTTAACAAATTTTTCTCTTGTCATACTTATGTTGTAACATGCCATATCTTATTCTGTAAGACTAGGTATCTGGCTAATTTACTTTTAAATGAGTTCAAATCCAGGCAGGAAAAAGGTAGCATTGTGAAACTGGGTAATTCACCTTGAATTTTATCAACAATTGTTTTAAGTATCTAGTGTTTCCATAACAGAAATATCACAAGTGGATGTTTCTAACAAACAGAAGTATATTTTCTCACAGTTAGGACACAAGAGGGGATGGCAGTCTCTTTATACTAGCTGGGAAGGAAGGTCCTTGTCTGTTTAGTTTTTGTTTCTTGTTTCCTTAGAAATCTTCACAGGGCTTAGCTTGTCTAATCTTTTTTTTTTTTTTTTTAATCTTAAAAGAAATTGTCTTAAGATACACCCACATGAATCCTCTGTTATTAACACAAGAAAACAAATTCCCAAATGAGGTTATGATCACAAATACAGGGGTGGGAATTAGGAAGAAATATTATTGGGATGGGGAGACAAAATTCAACCCATAACAAAGGCTAGGTGCAAAACCAGGGGCAGAGCTTATGCTTTTGTAAGCCAACAACAGAAGACAGTATAATTCTCTGGGATCCACAACCACAGGGAACTCTTGCCACCCTAGGCCTAATGAGGTTAGATGAAGGATCACTTACTAGAATCTACAGAAGAGTGAGCAAAGCACCCAGTTGGTGATGATTCAGTAAGATGGGAGCCAGAAAAAAACTGGACTCAACTTCTTTCTCCTCCCACTATTGATCTCACTCATGCCAGTCTCTCCAGTTAGCTGACCCTAATGAAAAATCAGAAGGCAAGGGATCCCACATGGGTGTAATTCATACAGATCAACCACTATAGGCCCAACACAAGTACAGTGGATAAGTCTGGAAGAAGATGGAACATACTCAGTACTTACCACAATACTCAGAAATTATGTTATCATAAATCAGTGTAGTTGACGACAAAAATAATCATATCATTATTATATATTTGAGTGTACTATCTGGTCCTTCTAAGTCAATTATAAACTCATTGAGGGTTTCCTCAGAGTATAGAAGGCAGTGCCATGACCAAAGTAAGCATTAAATAAAAGGCTATATGACCTAGAAAATCAAAATGTAAAAACAAAATAAAACAAAAATCATGGGCAAAGTGTAGCCAACCTCAACACAAACATGCATGAAAGGCCAAATTCAGTTTCTGAAAAAGATTCATTTCCTGACAAGGTCAAACACAAAATTCTCCTATTTCTTAGCAATCCACATGGATTTCCTGCACGTCATTTTTGTAGACCGTTCCCTGGCTTCTCTTCATGTAAATGAGAAGCTCGAGGTGCAGGGGATGCATCAAGGAACACTCTTTACAACATGTTTTGCCTGATTAGACTGTGACCCTTTTAAGTCACAACACTGTTTACTATACAATTAATGCCAATGTTTTCTAAACAAATTCCAGTAGGTATTAAATATAACTAGGACACTTAATGTGACTATCTCATGTATACACACTGGGATTTCTGCTTGGATAACAGCTTCTTTAGAAACTCATCTATGTGGTCAAAAAATACTGGAAAGATGACAAACCTGGGGAAATTAGGGGTATTATTTTTCCCTGGGAGTATAAATATTTGTAGGGGATTTTCAGAGAAAACTTAAATATAAATTTATGCTTAAAGAGTTTTCTAATCCTTATAAAATATTATCCATCTAATCCCTGTATCCTTTCTTAAGATGACGCTACAGGGTAGTCACTATAGATGATGGTCAAGGCAGTCCATGACCATCAACTTCTTCAGGCAACTGAGGAGGACCGAAGAGTCAGGCTGAAGTCTGCTTCTTGGAGCAGTTGTGTGATAGATCTTTGGAATGTCAATTTATAATACCCTTCCTTAAGTCAACTAGTAAGGGTTCTTAGGAGGGTAAATGTTGCCCATAGTCATTTACTGAGTGATTAGGCATTGTGGTTTAGGCATTGAAATGCTAACTATCAGGTCCTCCACTCAAACCCATGGCCATTCTGTGAAAGAAAGAAGAGGCTGGCTGCTCCCATAAAGCTGCTTTTTTTCCCCCCCCAATCATTTTATTAGGGGCTCATACAACTCATCACAATCCATACATACTTCAATTGTGTAAAGCACATTTTTACATTCATTTCCCTCATCATTCTCAAAACATTTCCTCTCGACTTAAGTCCCCTGCATCAGGTCCTCATTTTTCCTCCTCCCTCCCCGCTCCCCCACCCCTCACGAGCCCTTGATAATGTATAAATTGTTATTTTGTCATATCTTGCCCTATCCGATGTCTCCCTTCACACACTTTTCTGTTGTCCATTCCCCAGGGAGGAGGTCATATATAGTTCCTTGTAATTGGTTCCCTCTTTCCAACCCACTCTCTCTCTACCCTCCCCGTATCGCCACTCACACCACTGGTCCTGAAGGGATCATCCGCCCTGGATTCCCTGTATTTCCAGTTCCTGTCTGTACCATAAAGCTTTAAAGTCTCAGAAACCCTGTCTAGGGTAGCTATGAGGGAGAATTGTCTTGATGGAAGTGTGTTTAGGTTTGGGTTTGGGTTTGGTGGTCAGGGGCAAAATTGAGGGGACTTTGGTACACATTTCATTAAAATAAGGCTTTTCTAGATCTCTCATATGGTGGTGGCAGGTTTCCCATAACTTGTCTGCGTCCTCCACTGGCTGCAAAAGATGCATGCCTCACTGTAGTCAGTGGGATTTCTGTAAACCACTATGAAGAGACTTCATCCTCTCTATTCTCAGAGGCAGGACAACTGTGAAGAAATGAATTGTCTTTTGCAATCAGCAGTGTTCTCTCACCACCGATCATATACACATAGTCTCTCTTCCTTCTAGACACCTGTTCTTAGGCAGGCTAATCTGAACTGAGAGGTCCATGCATGACCATGGTTTCAGCTGTGTGGCTATCTAGGGCATGGGAATGGCTATTGTACCTAGGAGAGAGGCAGGATGTTATCCAGTGAAAGAAAGACTTCAGTGAACACAATAGGCTGACTCAGGTTTGTCTTTTTTGTTTATTGCCTGGGGCCTGGCTATTTCTTGTCAGGATTATCAAAAAACTAGAAATATATACATGTATTGGGGGGGGGGGGCGTAAATTCAATAGAGGAAGCAAGAAGATTTGCCCAACATTGGGCGTACTGGTAAGCTAAGGTCGGGGAGATCTCTGCTGGGTTCAAAAATTCAGGAAGTTCTGAAACTGCATTAAAGTGGTCATCAGAATCGTCAGCTAATGTGGTGCCAGTGTATGATCCTCAGAAGGATACTGGTGAAATCTAGCACCCTGCCATCTGCCAAGGCCCATGCACTTTCCTGCAGCTTCTGCTATAGAATAATACCTTCCCCTTCCCTCTGGCCTTCCAGGTCTCTCAGAATTGCTTCTCAATTGGAGAATCTAAACAGAACAAGATAGACAGTTTTGTTACTGAGTGGTGAGATGTAGCATCTGGCACACTAGCACATTACCAGGACTGAAAAAGTAGTCTTAAGTTAATGAATAAGGAATTGAATGGAAGGGGTAAATGGATGGATATTCTTTCCCAGACCAGGTCACCACTCTCCGGGATGGTAGGATGATGCCAAGGAGCAGGCAAAATGAGACCAGGATACTAGCGAAGTCTGTCTTCACTCTGATTGTATTTTAGCAGACCAAGTACTTTCTTTGACTGAATTCAGAGAATTTAATCTAACATTTTCATATTGTAGGCATTTTCCAATCTGCAGGGAAAAGCTTTGAAGCAGCTATACAGAGTCCTTCTAGATCTTTACACCTTGCCAGAAAGGCTACCATCTAATTCTGCCCAGGGATACCCACACAATGAATCAGGTCACTTAGTTGTGTGAAAACACACACACACAGAGCCGCATGTAACCTCTTCTTTATTGCATATTGATTTTGGTACACTAAACCTAATTGGTAATGTTTTATCAGAAATATTTATCTCACATTAGACACATTTTTACCTCTGTAATGGTTCAAATTAATTTATTAACCATGACTGTACCTGTTTAGAGGAGTAGAAAGTACAGTCTTGTTCCCAGGGAACTGCTGGTGTTTTGGAACTGCCAATCATGTGGGTCACAGCCCAACATGGCAATCATTATACCACCATGTCTCTTTGTTCTATGGGTAGAATAAGATGGAAAGAATAGTGTCAGCTTCAAGGGACGTAGGTCTCCATTACCAGTTATTGCAGTGCCTTGCTGAAAGACAATATTTAAGACTTGCTATCCCTTGCAACCTCAGTACTTACTTTGATAATTGATGGCAGCAAAATGGATAATATATGATGTATAATCTGTTTCAAGGTCTAACGAGCAATGATTTTATAATTTGTCACATGTGCCCAAAACATTGTCATTATTTATGGGTGACATTGCAACCTTATTCAGTGACTGTTCATTTGACTAATTATTTCCTGACCAATTTCACCACACTGAGATTTTGTGGTTCAATTATTGACTTCACATATCTTACAATTTAACCATTCAATCATATTAAGAAAAGTTGTGCCACCACAATTAATTTCAGAACATTTTCTACATTATTGTTAGCCCCATATTTTCCACCAACCTCCCATGCCATCTAGTCATGCCCCTAGGAATTAATCTAGTTACACTATAGATTTGCCTATCCTAGATTTTATATGCAGAAAATCATTTAAAATTCAAACCAGAAGAGAGCAACAACAACAACAAAAAACACACACAACAATAATAAGACAGAGAAAAACCTTAGTTATAAAGAAAGCAGCAATTATTCAAAACCGAAACAACTTTAAAATGGGTCAAAAAGGAGATTAAAAGATAAAATATTACATTTTATTTTATTTATTTTCCAAAGAAGGTGTTGAATTTTAATCTAACTAGATATTCCACTAATCCAGGCAGTAGTATATGAGCAAGAACCAATGGTGCTGAAGGCAGAAGTTCAAGCTGCACAGAACGTATTAGCTCAAAACAAGGCTTCATGAACTAATAGAATACAAGTTGAAATGTTTCAACAAATTCATGAAGTACCGGAAGCATTAAGTCTTTTATGCCAGGAAACTTGGAAGACAGCTATTGGCCAACTGATTGGAAGAGAACCATATTTGTGCCCATTCAAAAGAAAGGTGACCCAACAGAACCCTCAAGGTATAGAAAAATATCATTGATATTGAATAGAATTAAAATTGTACTGAAGAGCATCCAAAAATGGTTTTGCGATACATTGACAGGTTGCTGCTAGCAGTTCAGCCTGGATTCAGAAAAGATCGTGGAAGAAGGATATCCTTGCTTATGTCCGATGAATCTTGGTTTTTATTGATATGCAAGATCATTTGGCTGTGTGGGCCATTATAAAATATGGATGACCTTGAGAAGAATGAAAATCACAGGAGACTGCATTGTGCTCATGAGGAACTTGCACTTGAAGAGAACAAGGCAGTACTGCGGGACTTGAAATCAAGAAATCTGTGCGTCTGGGCTGTATCCTCCTATCATACTTGTTCAATCTGTATGCTGAACAAGGGATCAGAGAAGCTGGCTTGTATGAAGAAAAACACGGCATTAGGATTGGAGAACAGCTCATTAACACCGGTGCTGTGCAGATGACACAAACTTGCTTGTTGAAAATGGGGAGGACTAGAAGCACTCACGGATGAAAATCAAGGATTGCAGCCTTTGGTGTGGATTACAACTCAATGTAAAGAAAACCAAAATCCTCACAACTGGACAAATAAGGATAAAGTTATCAAGGATTTTGTCATGCTTGCGTCTACAATCAATAGTCATGGAAGCAGCACTCAAGAAATCAAAATACGTGTTGTAGTAGGTAAATCTGCTGCCCAATACCTTTTTAGAGTATTAAAAAACAAGATGTTACTTTGAGGACGAAGGTGCCCCTGACCCAAGCCAGTGTATTTTCCATGGCCTCATACTCATATGCATGTGGAAAGTTGGACATTGAATAAGGAAGACAATAGAAGAATTGATGCGTTTGAATTGTGTTGTTGGAGAAGAATATTGTAATTACCATGGGCTGGTAAAAAGAAGAAGAAGTAAGACCAGAGTGCTCTTTAGATGCAAGGATGACAGCACTTCGTTTTATATATTTTGCACATATAATCAGGAGAAACTAGTCCCTGGAGAAGGACTTCCTGGTTGTTAAAGTGGATGGGCAGTGAGAAAGAGGAAGACCTCGAGGGGATGAACTGACACCGTGGCTGCAACAACGGTCACAGGCATCGGGGCAATTGTGAAGATGGCACAGGCACAACGTGGTGTGGCATTTCCTTCCGTTGTGCATTGGATGGCTATGGGTCATAACGGACTCAGTGAAACCTAGTAACAACAACAGGAGACATAGTGGACTTTACCATGTTCTCTGTACAATCGCAAAGCTGTTCAACTCCCTGCACTGTGGTCAGAGGCAGTTCACCAGAAGCTTAATCCAGGTAAGACCCTGCAAGTTGGTCTTGGGCTTCCACTGTCATCCACAGCTGTCTGCAAACCTGGTGTTCATAATATAAGGTCTGATACCATTCCCTCCTCTGTACTTGGATTTTATCATTTATAATCTCTGGATTACACAGGCTGGTATACTTCTTTGGATAGCTGCTTGTTTTAATACTAGTCTTTAAGACTCAAGACCCTATATTTTCTGATAGCCAGGCACCATGTGGTTTCTTCACCATGCTTTGCTATAGCATCCATATCTTCGGTGATCTCTGCATTAGGATAAACATTAAATAACACCAGATCCATGAGGTCTTAATTGGATCATTTCCTAAAGTAGATTGCCAGGTCTGCCTTAGTCCAGAAGAACCATCGAAACTGCCATTGAATCAAATGTAGGTGACATAATGTTCAGCAACAAACATCTCAAAATCATCACAGTACAACAGACTGGGAGATTGGTGGTGGGATAACTCTGTTAGACATTTCATGATATAGTGTCTGTCACAGAGTCCAAGCATGTGATTCTCTCAGCTTCTTTGCATGATGACCACCTTCATCAAGCAGGGATTCCATCTGCCAGTCCTCAACATCATTTCTCACAGATGATGGCTGCTGTCATCACCTAATCCAATCCATAATCATACTCCTGAACTTCCCCTAAGGTATCACCTGCGGGCCCAGCTATGTCCAGCAGTTCTCTCTCTTTGAAGCTCTAGAGTGCCTGTGTGCCTTGCACTTCTCTGAAGAGCTCAAGGCAGGTGGAAAATGGAAGGTTATTTTTGTATCAGCCCTCTAGTTCTTGATGAACCTTGGAATAGCAGTGACAAGGTAGCATTACCTCTCTAGGCACTCATGAGAACACCCACGAGGGTCATTGCGAAGGAAGGAAGTGTCTGTGCCAGGATAGTGGCACACATCTGTTTCCTTTGTCCCATTCCGCTGGTCTTTGGGGAAGGTACCGGGTCTCCTAGGGCTCATGGCTGAGGTGAATTTCCAATGTTGAAATGTCTTTTCCTACAGGATGATAACCACTTGTACCCTTTTGACAATGATGGGAGTTTGGATATTATAGGTTGCAGACTTAGCAAATACCCCAAATCTCTCTTTGCCTGAAACACCAAAGGAGTCGTCACCTATGTGACTTTCAGAACAGTCTGTTATCCATTTCCTTCCAGAGATAGATGTGCAAGCTCAGTTTTAATAGTGCCTTTGTGTGTATGTATATATATTTTTCTCTGCTTGTCTCACCTTCATAGCCAAATTTTAAATTCTTGAAAACTGAAAGGGAGCTCTGATATACTTACTAACTGCACTGAACTTCAGTAGGTGCCCTGGCTTTTACTAAATCCCTGCTGATTTAGTTTTATTGGTCAAAGCTATGGATACTCCCTATGAGAGAAAGCTATCAATTTTAATTCAAACCTATTGTGTTTCAAAGAGGTCTTACCATTATGAATTTGCTGCTGTGTATTTGGACCAAGGCCTTATGCAATAGAACTTCTTAAACTTTATAATGCATAGAAATCACTACCAAGGAGTCTTGGGTTGCACAAATAGTGACAAGCTTCAAAACTAAGCAAAGGTTGGTGGTTCAAATCCACTCATAGGTGTCTCTGAAGAAAGGCCTGGTGATTTGCTACCAAAAGGTCATAACCCTGGAGATCCTATTGAATAAAGTTCTTCTGTGCAATATATGATGCTGCCCAAAGTTATCATCAACTGGACAGAAACTGGTTTGGCCATCATCATCAGTTGTCCGTGAGTCAGCTCTGACATATGGCAAGTCCATGTATTATAGGGAACACCTGTGATCTTCTGAAATTTCAATCACTGATTATCTGGAATAGATCACCAAATCTTCTTCTGAGAGGTCTCTGTGTGGACTTGAACCTCCGACTTCTCAGTTAGCAGAAAGCATGTAACCAGGTTGCTCCACTCAGGGTGGATAGTTGGATAGATAGATAGATAGATAGATAGATAGATAGATAGATAGATAGATAGATAGATAGATAGATAGATAGATAGATAGATAGATGCTAATTCAGGACATCTGAGGTGGGGCCTAAGATTCTACTTCAACAAGTTCCCAGCTAATGCAAATGCTACTAGCATGTGGAACACAATTTCAATAGCAAAGATTTGAACAATGCCTCTTTTCCAGAGTGAAAAGTAGAATCATTTGAGGTGTAGCATACAAGGAAAAGGCCTTTCTTCTAACTCTTTAGCTCTCCTAGTGCCTGCTGGGTTTTAGGATACTTTAGGTGAGGTTTCTGGCCCCTTTCACTCCTTGCTTCTGGCTCAAGCTGTAACTGTTTTCTTTGGCTCTCTAAACCCCACTTTGGAGCTGGAGACTGGGGCCAAAAGTTGACATTTCCATGGTAGTCCCGCTGGAGCACCCCCTAGAGTTCAGGGTAAGGTTAAATTTGCTCTGGCTAAGCAGCCAACAAATGCTTTTGGGTGCCCAAACTCAGACTTGAAGATGGAAATGTAATACCTCCCTAAGGGGCTATTTTTATCGAGTCCATGAATAAGCGAGCAGGCAGTTTGTTGTGTCTAATTCCAGCTCCACTCCATCCAAGAGGCCTGCCTGCAAGGCAGTGGTTCTCCTGGCTGGATGATATCAGAAATGCTTCACAGAAAGAAAAAAAAAAGTGTGTGTTTGGGAGTGGGGGGCAAGGAAACTTGTGTAATAGTAGAGAGCTAGTTAAAGCAGCATACACGACTCTATCAAACCTGGGCTTCAATTGATATTTCCCAGGATTTAAAATTTAGGAGATTGTTTCAGAAAGAAGCACGGTTAAGAATCTCCTTCTTTTAGAAAATGATAGTTACCACAGAAAGAGTAAGCAGGTATATGCAGCTGCTTTGTTTTAATGTTTCCGTCAAATAGTCATCATATTCAAATAATAGGGATCTCAAGAAAGCAGGTGATGTTATCTAGCAAGGCAATGTAATTGCACGATAACTTTCCTATGATGGTTTTAATCAAAGTCAGGGACGTTTTTTTCTTCTAGTGGCTAGAGGGCATTTTTTCCCTATCAGAAGGAACAAGTATTCATCCTGTGTACTTAACAGAGTCTGTGGAGATTTTACCTTCAGGGAGCCCCAGGGAAGAGTAACTTTTCAAAATGTGCAGCCGAAGCAATTTTAAAATGTGCGATGATTTCATTCAAAATTAAAAGTAGTCTTTGAGTTTATATTGAGTTTCATCAATATAACCATCCACTATGTAAATAAATTTGAATGTAAGAAATTTTACTCCACAGCAGGTACACACAGCATACTAGCCCACTGACTGAAAGGTTGAATAGAGGTTCACATCTTCCCAGAAGGCAACTTGGAGTAAAAGCTCGGTAATCTACTTTCAAACAAATCAGCCAGTGAAAACTTTATGGAGCACAGTTCTACTTGGACACACATGGGGTTGTCATGAGTCAGAATTGACTCAAAGAATTTGATGAATAATAAGTATGAATAGTCCACCATTTAACTGGGTTTTTAATCCTAGTTTGTGCCATAGTTTAAGTAGGCTATATCAAAGGATAGGAGAAAGATAGATTTAGTAACTAATGTGCATATTTAAATTACACTGTGAAGAATAATGAGCGTATCAGGGACTGCTAGAAAAACAAACAATTCAATCTTAGAAGAAGCATGGCCAGAATGCTCCTTGGAC
>NW_022103897.1:6199716-6200806 GCF_000313985.2 Echinops telfairi | reverse complement strand
AGGGGAGTAGAAAGCTCAATCTTTCTCCCTCAGAGCTGCTGATGGTTTTGAACTGCAAACCATGAGGATCACAGCACATCATGTAACCTCTGCACCTCCAGGGTTCCTTCAGGATGCTTTAGTGAACAGAAAAAGCAAAGATCCTGTTTGAAGTTGGTCTAGAATCTAGAATCCATGACTTTGGAACTAGAATTTAGGCAGGTGATAATGATAAACTTTTTACCAGAGCTGAAGGTCAAGCTTAATTATCTCTAGAACCTAAAGCAGGTGAGAATTTGATATACTAGCAGTTGAAGTGGTGAGATTTCTCAGTTTGGGGTAATAATTTTGTTTCATTGGTTTTGCTATTCATGTTCCTGGATGGTGCAAATGATTAACATATTTGGTGCTACCCACAAAGTTGCCCGGTAGGCCTGGAAAACTACTTCCAAAATATTCCCCATTGAAAACCCTATGGAGCATGGTACTTCCTTGACACAAATGAGGTTAATGAATTAGAGTCAACATGATGTCAACTAGTTAACTGATTACATTCCTTTTATAACTTTTACTTCAATTCTTCATCATAATCCCAAACCCCATGAAGCCCCCACTACTACTCTCACCCCCAAATTGGCAGAAAGGAGCTACTTTTAACTTAACTCACCACTACATCTCTACCTTATGGCAAGCACTTAATAACCATGGCCTAAATGAATGGATCTATTGTCTTTAGATAATGACTTTTTTTCTGAAATTATTTCTTACACTTTTCTGATAAGATTAATGTTGGAAAAAAACATCAACATGGCAACTGAGTAGTCCAAATCTGCAGGAAACACCACAAGAGTCCATAACTGTGATATCCTATGCTTCCAGCATACAGGATTTTCAGCATAATGATATTAGACATAAATTGACTAAAATCAGAGAGCAGTGAGGTCCACCTATTAGAATCCCCTTGATCATTTCTCCACAGCATTTGGCCAGAGGAACTCAGATTTCTGGGTCTAAGGATCCAGAAACTAGCTGGGGTCATGTGGCAGAGTGACTGGGATATAATTCTAAGGAATTAGCCCCAGGCAGATAAAAATAGAAATAGCTTTGGCCC
>NW_022103897.1:6195510-6197641 GCF_000313985.2 Echinops telfairi | reverse complement strand
AATCCCAACCCCTCTGACCTGATTCACCAGAGGTCTATTCTTAAGATAATTAAACCACAGAATAAAGGACTCAGAGCCATACCAGACACCAAGATCACTCCCCAGCCTTCATCTAAATCCTACTTCTGCTCCCAGCAGTCCTGTTGCCCCCACCCCCGCCCCCCACCAGCCCAGGACAAGGTGTGAGATCCAATGGCTATTTGTCCTGGTATAGTTGTTTTGTGTTCTAACACTCCTAGCATCTCCCACCACCACCTCCCTGTCTTTACAAAGTTGTGCATTATTCTGATAATCCATCCTCAATCAGGACTTCTCCAATTGTGGGTATACATAAGGACAGGGGGAAATATAAAGGTAAATATATATATTTAACCATTTTCCTTCCAAATTAACTTGTTTACTTCCTAGTCCCTTAACACACCACCTACCCAGAAGTTAGCAACCACAACAGATACTAAGCTCCTAGGGAAAACTTAGAGCCCAAACAAACATATAATAATAACTCTCTTGCATCTTACTATAGTTTTGTTTTTTCCATTAGTATTCTTAAAATTTTAGTCTCTTGTCATTGCCCTTTCCTGTAAGCTTCCTTGCTTTAATCTAAAGATATGAAGTTCTACTTCTTAACACTCTAAACCTATCCTTTAGTTTCACCTTTCTTATCACCAAACCCGTTCTGTCCTTCTCACCCTCATAATCACAAAAGCTGACACTGATCTTACATTTTTAAAATTATTTCTATCAATTATTAATACTCATTCCTTAATCACTACACAGCAACTAAATTTTGGGGCCTGCAACCCCTTCCTTTAACTTACCAAATAAAACTATACAAGCCCTCCCACTTTCTATTTTACCTACTGCTCCTTTTGTCCCCCCCCACCAATACTTCCTCCCCACTCTCTAAATACTCCCCTAACACATAATCTAACACTCTCTCCATGCTACTTAGTACAAACTGTCCAGTATACCTCTACTGCATCACCTAACAGAATTACCCCCTCCCACATAACACCACCCATAAGAGGGACTCCAAGAAGTCAAGGATACACCAGAAGTTATCAGTGCACACACACACATGCACACACACATCAAACAAACAGGAGAAACAGAAACAAATAGCCGAATACCAATCAGACCTGAATATAATGTGTGAAATTAAACATGCTATAGATTTACCAGGAAAGGAATTGAAAAGAATGATGATTGCTGAAAGAAGAGTCCGAGAGAAATAGTGAAACAATATAAAAAGTAGTACTTCCTAGAGAAACTCCAAACCCAAACACAAAATTCAAACACTACAGTATCAGAATTGAACAACAGTATGAAGGAACAGAACGAAGCTATAAAAAATAAACAGAGATATAGAATTGAAGAGAGGGAAACTCAACGTAGAGAGTTAGAAGACAAATCTACAAAACCACCTTATCACCTTCAAAGTACTCTCCATTACATTTAATACATTTGTCAAAACTGCGATTCCATCCTTGGAAACATTTTTCACTCGTCTGTTTGGATGGCTGACAGCACCTCCCTCGCTTTTTTCTTCACCTCTTCTACATCATCAAATTGCTTTCCTTTCATGTCCATCTTCATTTGCCGAAACAAAAAGAAATTGCATGGAATAAGGTCAGGTGAGTAACGTGTGTGGGGCAAGAGAGGCAAGCTGTTTTTGCCAAAATGGCTGTGTGAGCAGGTGCATTGTCAGGGTGGCATAAAAAATTCCCTGCCTGGAACAAATCAGGACATTTTTTGTCACACTGTTACACAGCCTTTTCAGATCCTCTAAATAGAAAGCTTGATTAACAGTCTGACCTGGTAAAACAAACTCCAAATGCACTATGTATTTGATGTATGCCTAAAGGCACCCAGGAAGTTAACTCTCTCTAGATGTATGCTTTTACATCAGAAAACCAGTATTTGTTTAATTTCCCTTTTGTCAAGGAAAAGTCAGTGCTTAATCTGATAAGATGATAAAATGTTTTACTGGGAAAAGACTCATGAAGCTTTTTGCTTCTGCCAGTCAAACTTTTAAAAATGTTAACATTTCCAGAAAGGCCAGGGCGTGTATGTATATAAGAATACATTTTAATAGAGATTATACAGGTTGCTTTTTTTGTCTGAACATTTG
>NW_022103897.1:6193118-6195075 GCF_000313985.2 Echinops telfairi | reverse complement strand
AATTAAAGGGAACCACCTGCATCTTATAGGTATTCCAGAAGCAAAAGAAGTAAAGAAATCCAAAGAGAGAAATAGTCCAAGAGCAAGACAACTTTCTTTAACATCTAAAGGAGTAAAAGATAATTATTCAGGAAGCTGGGACACGCCCAGCCAGGAAAGATCCCAAAGGAAAAACTCCCCAGAAATACTAGTCAAGATGTCTAACATCAACGGCAAGGAAAAAATTCTTGGAGAAGCCAGAGAAAAAAGATCAACAACATACAAAGAGCAATTAGAATAAACTCAGCTTTCTCAGCATAAACCATGCAGACAAGAAGACCTTGGAGTGGTGTATACAGAGTACTGGAGGAAAAAATTGTCGACCTAGAATCCTATATCCAGAATATTACCACTGAAATATGATGGAGAAACATAAGTACTCCAGATAAGGAGAGACTAAAATAATTTAAAAAAATAAATAAAGGACCACCACTACAAAAAATACTCAATGGAATACTAGGGTCAAAAAACCAATAGCACACAAACCTGAAACCAACATATAAGACATATCCACTCAAAAAACATCGCAAACAGAACAGCACCCAAAGCAAGGAAATAACACAAGGAGAACAAAGAAAGTAAACACAACGCACATACAAACACAAAATACACACATATAAAGTAAAATGGCAATAACAAATACATACATACCAATAATTTCACTGAATGTTAATGGGCTAAACGCACCAGTAGAGATAGTAGCAGAATGGATAAGAAACAAAATTCATCAATGTGCTGCCTGAAAAACCATACCACACAAACAAAATCATGAATAGATGAAAAATCAGAGGGTGGACAAAAGCATACAAAGTCAACAGCAACCAAAAGAAAGCAGGGGTAGCATTATTAATCTCTGAGAAGATAGACTTCAATGTAAACAATGTAATAAGATATAGGAACGGTCATTACAGAAGGATAAAGGCAACAATAGCTCAGGAATCCATAACTATAGTAAACATATACGCACCCAGTGAAAGACCCTCAAAGTATGTCAATCAAATCCTCACAGAATTGAAAAAGGATATAGACACACTGATAATAATATACCACTCTCAAGGACAGACAGATCATCAAAGAACAAAACTTAACAAGGATACCAAAAAGCTCAACAATACAATCAATAAAAATGACCTGATAGACCTATACAGAATGATTCATCCAACCAAACAGTATACGTTCTCCTCAAACACACATTCTCAAGAATAGACCACATACTAGGCCACAAATCATGCCTTAACAATTTAAAAAAATTAAGATCTTACAATCAATCTTCTCAAACCACAAAGCTATAAAGTGAGAAATCAATGATGAAATGAGTAGAAACATAAAGACAAACACATGGAGGTTGAACAACATAATACTCCAAAATGGGTAATAAAGCAAATAAAGGAGGAAATTTTAAAACTCCTTGAGACAAATGAGAATGATAACACAACATATTAAAACCTGTGGGACACAGAAAAAGCAGTCATCAGAAGCCAGTCTATAGCTATCAACACACATGTGGAAAAGAGAAATCTAAAATCAACCTAATACACCTTCAAGAAATGGTTGAAGGACAACAACACAATCCCTCTAATAAGGAAGAAAAGAGATCATAAGGATCAGAGCAGAAATAAATGATATGGAAAGCAAAAAAAAAAAAAGAAAAGGAAAAAATCAATAAGACAAGGAGCTGGTTCTTTGAAAAGATTAACAAAATAGACCGGCCATGGGAAAATTTATCAAAGGCAAAAAAGAAAAAAAAGTTGCAAATGCCCAGAATAAGAGATGAAAACACTGACATTACAATAGATCCAATTGAAATCAAAGGAATAATAACATACTACTATGAAAACTGTACTCATATAAATTCAACAATCTAGAAGAAATGGACAAGTTCCAGGAAACACATCACCCACTCAACTTAGTGCAGACA
>NW_022103897.1:6182764-6191939 GCF_000313985.2 Echinops telfairi | reverse complement strand
AGCAAAGAACTTCTTAAAAAGAAGAACCAAGCAGGAGGCCTGATCTAAAAACCTACTACATAGCCACAGTAGTCAAAGCAGCCAAGTAATACATGGACCAATGGATCAGAACAGAAAACCCAGACATAAATTCATCGGCCTACAGGCATCTCATCTTTGACAGTCCAATTAGAGAAAGAGAGCCTCATCAACAAATGATGTTGGGCAAAGTGGATTTCCATATGCAGAAGAATGAAACAAGAACGATAACTTCCTCATGCTCAAAAATGTACTCAAGATGGATTAAACACCTAAGTGTCACTCTCAAAACTCTCAGGATTATCAATGAGAAGGCAGGAACAAACTTAAGGGCCCCATTGCAAGGCAGACGTAGATTACCCCGTATAATGTAGGTGGCACACATAGCAGAAGACAAGATGGATGACTGGGACATGCTGAAATTGCATCACTTATGCACATGAAAAGACTGCATCAGGATTGTGAAATGAGAGCCCACAGACTGGGAAAAACAGTTTTATTAATGACACATCAAAGGGCTAATTACCTAAACATATAGAACTGTCCAACAGCAAAATAAGAAAATAACAAGAGACCCAATTATGAAATGGGAAAAAGATATGAACAGACAGTTCACCAAAGTGAAGTACAAATGGCTAACAAACATATCAAATCACTACCCATCAGGGAGATGCAAATTAAAACCACTATGAGATACCACTTTACACCCCCAAAGCTAGCCTAAATTAAAAAAAAAAAGAAAATAACAAATGCTGGAGTGGATGTGGAGAGATTGGAACTGTTGGTGGGCATGTAAATACATACAGCCACTATGGAAAATGATATGGTGGTGCTACTTAAAGCAAGTGGAAATTGAAATCCCATATGATCCAGCAATATCACTGTTAGGCATATATCCCAAAGAAAGAAGAGGCACATCATGGATGGAGGTATGCTTTCTCAGGTTCATAGCAGCACAGCACACAATAGTAAGAAACAGGAAGAAGCCTAAATACCCACAGTGGAAGAATGGATAAACTTTGGTAGACACACACTCAATGTAATACTGTGCATCCCTGAAAAACAGCAATGAAAGCATGAAACACTGCATGAAATGGAAGGAACTGGAAAACATTATGCTGAGTGAAGTCAATCATAAAAAAAAAACAAGTATTGCATGAGTTCACTACTATAAGAAGAAACACAAATTACCATATAGCGTATATACTCGAGTATAAGGCAACCTGAATATCAGCCAAGGCACCTAAATTTACCACAAAAACTGCATTAAAAATGTGCTAGGAAAAAAACAACTCGGCTTATCCACGAGCATCTATGGTAAACAAATCTAAGGAATCAATTCCTGCACAAAAGGAGAGAAGGCTACCCACGGGCCATACTTCACAAGAACCAACGTGAAGGAGACCTCACATTGCCTGGGTTCACTTTCACAAAGGGAAAATTGGGACATGACATGAGGCTAAACAACCTTGAAACAAGGCTGGGACAAATCAATGCCCAACCCCCCCACCCGGTCCCATGGGAATGGAAGGAGAAGCTTGCTGGAAATTCAAGCTTAGACCAGGAGAGGGGACTATCTCTATTGTGAAGGAGATGCTTATAGCTCTGTTGATGAGTATAGTTGGTGATTAAGGAAAACGACTTCATAGTGGGAAGGAATGCTGAAAAATGAGTGTAGGGAAACTAGGGGGGAAAGGGACCAGATTTTATGATCTTGGGTAGACATTACGAATACGTTTTTACCCAATCTTTGGTGAACCACACCATGGATTAAGTATCAAGATGATCATGGAAGCTGACCTTGCAAGGAGTAAGGCATATGCAGGGGCTACACCAGAACAACTTAGCAACTTAACATAGAGGCACTGCTGAATGAAATGAACCCTGCTTCAAAGTTGCCTGTCCCCTTGGATTGAAGACTGGGGTACTTGGATGGGAGAGGAAGCAGACAGGGACCATCCCAGGACTGTGTAAATGGCAGTTATTTGTCCCTGGAGGGAAGCTCTGGCTCGGTGGGTGTACAGTGGAAAGGGACTCAGGACCACCATATATGTAGCACCTCAATTCCCATCAGAACAGGTTCTGGTCCATTGAGCAGGGATTTTTCAATTGGAAGAATTGATCCAAGAAGGTCCCCTCTGGCATCAATCCCCATACTTAGAGTCAATGGAGCCCAATCAAATGGGAGATCGAACTGTGTAGGGCAAAATTTGTGAGTTGAGGCTCACGGTGTAACTATACTTGCATAGACTCCTCATAGACTGTCTGGAGTGCTGGGTCATTGGAAAAATTGATGGTAATAACAGTGCAACAGACTTATAACCCAGAGGTATAGCCTTGACAATGCTGTACTTCTTTGTTTATATGGGTTTTGGCTTTCCTGTTTATAGCTTGATTTTTTTTTCTTTCTTTATTACTGTGTGTGTGTGTGTGTGTGTGTGTGTGTGTGTGTGTGTGAACTGTTTGGTTGTTGGTTAGCTTATGACTGCTATTGATGCAGTTGATCCCATAGGGTTTTGATTTTGTCATATTATGACAACCAAAGTAAACCTGAGACGTGCAACCCCCATGGCCAAGCAGATGGCGTCAGGGCAGCTACTTAACTTTAGCCCCAATTCAAGAACAGTTTGTTCTGATAACATGGCCCTGCTCAATACTCATCTTCATGAAATGATCACTGAAGATAAGGGTGCTACAGCAAAGTGTGGAGAAGAAAGTAGATGGTGTTCGGCAATCCATCAGTATAGTTTCTGGGGTCTTAAAGTCTTGTATTCAAACAAGCAAGTAGTCAACTAAGTCCATATGGAAGAAACACATTAGCTTGTGTGATCCAAACATGACAATTAAAAAATTCAAATATGGTGAAGGGAAAAGTATCAGAGCTGAAATTATGAACAGCCAATTTGTAGAGGGCTATGAAAGACAGTGGAAGCCCAAAACCCATCAAGTCAAACTACGCCATTGGCAAATCTCCTCTAGTCACAGACAAGAGTCTCAAAGAGCCTTACTATCAGGCAGAGACCATTGTAATCTTGATTATGCTGGATCGAACTCTATATATGACCGGTTGATCTCCCTATAGACCAGAACTGAATTTGTTCTAGGTGTAAGTATCTCTTACTTGTTCCATGACAAAAATTTCCCTGGCTTTTAAAATATTGATGGGGATCTTTTCTTTCTTACTCATTATTTGTTACTTTCCTACTCATAATCTTTATATTATTATTATTATTTTATCCTTACCACCTTATTTTGATTTTGTTTGTTATTTCTGTTGGATTTCTCAGTTTGGAAGCACAGGAAGAATGGATGCATAGTGAGAATAACTGATATAAGGGTTTATAGGGGATGTAGGGGTGGTGCTGGATGATAGGGAGGGAAATGGGATTTCAGGAGTAAACAATGAAGGGGGAGGGGGGGAAGCACTAGAATTGATTGTGATTGCATAACTCATTTAAAAGGTGATTTAACTAGAGGTGGGGGAGCATGGAATATTCTAAAATCAATGTGGTGATGATTGTATAATTTTTCTTGATATGATTGAATGATTGAACTATTTAATTATAGATGTCTAAATTGTAGACCAATAAAACTGCTGGGTAAAAAATCCTGGCTTTATTCCATTTTCTTCTTTTCCAATTTTCTGCTTAGGATGTTTTGGGACCACCATTGGAAACAGGAAAATGATGATTAGACTATCATCTCTCTCTTTCTCTAAAACCTGGAAGATTATTTTTTAAAATTCTGTTTCATCTGCTAATAAGTAGAGAGTAAAAGTTTCAGTAACTTTTCAGAGGAAATTTTATCTGTCTGCAAAATTGTCAGGGAAGCTGATTGAGGCTGAAATTATAGTGAGAGTTTAGAATCTAACTCCCCCACACTGACAGAACTTTTTCCTCCTTCTTGCAAACCCTATTTTAATTGCTTCTAAGGTTTCCATAATGTTCTCCTATATTACCCAAAGCTTGCACTAAATATTTAAATGACTATAGTGCTTATTCTAACTATGATGAGTACTGTTCATGCAATTATTTCTAGTTCTAAACATTAGGTTTTAGGTTGATGCCAGAGAGCGGCATGGTTGGCTAAATACAGTTTCGGCAATAATGGGAGCTAGCTGGGAACTTTGCTTCTGTTTAGACCAGACCCTGGTTTACACGTGTGTAACTGAGTTACATGCCCAGCATTTGTTTTCAAGATGCAAGCATATAATCATTAGAGGCATGAGCCCCGGTGTCAGCAAACTGACCTAATTTCAAGTGATGAGATGCACACACTCTGACTCATTGACATCATTTCTATATGAAATGTGTTCCATGCAATAGCAATTGTTGTTGTTAGGTGCTGTCAAATCAGTTGTGACTCTTAGGGACCCTACAGACAATGAAATGAGTACTACCCAGTGTTGCGCCAACCCCAGAATTTTTCTTATGGTTGAGATCATTGTTGCGGCCCTTGTGTCAATCCATCTAGTAGAGGGTCTTCTTTTCCATAGCTTGATGTCCTTCTTCAGCGACGAGTCTTTCCTTAAATGCCCCAAGTATGTGAGAAAAGTCTTACCATCCTTGCCTCTAAGGCAGTGGTTCTCAACCTTCCTAATACCACGACCTTTTAATACAGTTCCTCATGTTGTGGTGACCCCCAAACCATAAAATTATTTTTGTTGTTACTTCATAACTATACTTTTGCAACTGTTATGAATTGGGTGACCCCTGTGAAAGGGTCATCCAACCCCCAAATGGGTCACGATCCCCAGGTTGAGAATCATTGCTTTAAGGAGGATTCTGGCTGTATCTCTTCCAAGACAGATCTATTTGTTCTTTTGACAGTCAATGGTACTTTCAATGTTCTTTGCCAGTACTATAATGCAAATACATCAATTCTTCTTTGGTATTCCATATTCAATATTTAACTGTCACATGAATATGAGGCATTTTGAAAATACCGTGGCGTGGATCAGGCACACTCTAGTCCTCAAGGTAGCATCCTTGTTTTTCAACACGTTAAAGAGGTCTTGTGAAGCAGATTAACCTAAGAAAATGTGTCATTTGATCTTCCGATTGCTACTTCTATGAGCTTTGATTCTGTATCCAGCCGAGATGAAATCCTATTTGCTACAGTAATGGCCACCAAAATGGAGAAATCGGGTGCTTCTCGTTGAGATTGGCAGTTCCAGGTTTAGCAACAATAGGAGATAAGAAAGAGAACTATTTCTAGTCTTCAAAAAATATTTGTAATTATTTAAGTCTCTGAAACTATCAACCTCAAAAGAACTGCCAGTGAAATGGACTACATTTTCTGAATGCCCTGAATTAAGACTGCTTAAGCAGAAACGGAGCAAATGTTTCAAGGAAAACTTGCCCAAATTCCTTAGGACCCAAAGTCTCCGATTGATTGCTTAAGTCAGTGTTCTGAATCCCAAGACAGGTAAGCCCCTATACAACCACCCACATTTTTCAGAAAGGTGAATGTGGTAGTTACACGATTTCATATCAAGGTTATGTATGGAATTGTAGGGTTGGAGTCTAGCCTGTTAATTAGGTCACAGCCTGATGGTACCTCCTTGTGGGTGTGGCCATCTCATAAGGAGGGTCCTGGGAACCTCCCCCTTCTCTCTGCCTTCACCTTCCTCTTGAAGAGCCATGCAGAGACCTACATGATCCCTGTGATATGGCAACTGCCCTTGGATCCACACAACTCTGCACCCACTAGCCTGTGATCTTGAATTCTGGCCCATTGCATGTGGCTACATGAGTCTGAAGAGGGGCTTGTGGGTTAATATTTGACTTATGCACTGGGGTTGGACTGAGCTGGGGTGTTTATTGATGCACAGTTACTTCTTGACATAAAGTCTTTCTTACACACATATGAGTGTTGCTGAATTTTTTTCTTCAGTCAGCCTAACACAGTGAACTTAAAGAAAAATAATTTTACCACTTTCACTCCCAACTGATTTGGGATATTCAGAGAACACTATTGGTAAGGATTTACAATGGACAGTGTTATTCATTCCCTTATAATGAGCTGTTTCTTACATTATTTTGGACCGAAAGGAGGAGTATGAAAATGTGTTGCCATACTCATTGGAAGTTGTCTAATTATGACTAAGCTGAAGTCAACTTGATGTAACAAAGTCATGATTGAAAGATAACATACAAAAACTGTGAACTTCTTACTTGGGCAGCCTCATAGAAAGACTATTTCAAAGTTATACTTATTACAGGTACTATGATCTCCAGATAGAAGCTTTCTAATAAGCCAATCTTAAGACATACAGTAAAATAAGTCTGCCCTCAAGTTGCATACTTGGAGCTGCACGTTACACCTTGTTTTAATTTATTTGTTCTGTCTACCAATCAAATCTACTTTACCAGAAAATCATTAAAATAAGAAGGAAAGTAGTTAGAAAATCTAGATTTCCTTTTTGGAAAACTGCACTTAAAGGCATGGAGCTCAGAGAAAGAAAATAATCATTGGTAAAAGTCAGTCCCTTCTGTCCTCATTCAACCATCTACCACTCAATTTCTCCACTATATAAAAATGATCATACTGATCAACTTTCTCCATTATGTAAAAAGGATGAGCTGTTGATTTCCACAAGAGCCAGAACAGCTTCAAGTCGTGCAGGTGGAAGTAGAAATAGTCTCAGACTGTATATTTTTAAAATTCTGAGATGATTCAATTAAAGAGAAGAGAAACCCAGGAGGTGTGAGCTGAAAGGTGTGAGAGGTTAATGGGGTAGAACCCTAGGGAGGTAAAATCTCTCCCTGTTATGGAGTCTGAAGAAGAGTTCCCCAAAAGAAGTGTGCAAAACAGAAGCAGTGTCTTCAACCACGACCGAGGAATACTGGAAGGATAGACTAGACAAATTTGGGGCTGAAACTGTCCAAAGGAAATCTCTTTCCAGATGATATGAAGAGAATTTTAAATGTCAGAAGATGGCAGACGAAACACAGGAGAAAAACCCACTTTGGCATACATGTGTTACATCAAATGTTGAATGGGATGAAAATGGGAAGTGGTATCCTTTTGAACAACTGTTCTTTATATTTAGTCCAGGTGTATGGCAGAGTGTTTATAAGGAAGAAGACAAAGACTCTGGAGTAAAATCTGTACAAGAGACAATCCCTTTGAAAAGCAGTTATCGGGTTCATTTTGGGTTTAATTCTCACCTTTTAACTTCTTTGAGGAATTCTGACACTATGTATTTCTGAAAAAATATCCCTGCTGATATGGTAGCATATGAGGAAAGAGTTTTGATTGTGCTTTATTTAAATAGCAACGTGGTTCAGCAGAAGCATTCTGGTTTCTTACATTTTCCACTGATTTTTGAAATGCCCTGAGAGAGGAAACTACAAGAGGAGAAGCAGGCTAGTCTTGGAAATCCCGTGAGGCAGGTCTTCTCTGTCCTAAAGGGTAATTACTTGGGTCGGAATGGATTCAACAGAGTGGGTGTTTTTAGTTTGGTAAAAGGGCCAATCAGAGAATATTTTTCCTTTCTAACTGCACTCTTAGGAGAACCCCAGGTGTCTGCACATTAGTTATATAGATCACCCATCCTAGGTCTTATTTAATGTAGCCAGAGAGGGGGGACATATTGCAACAGTTGTCAATAAGAACTCATTTTATACAAATACTCTTACTGGAAAGGCCCCTAGAATTTGCTGTTGCTGCATGAAGTTGCACTTAACTGGTCAAGAAGAAGGAGATTAAATTAAGTATGTCAACCATTCATAAAAGATTTTTCAGACCAATGAGATTCCCAGGTTCAAGAATAATATTCATGAAACTGTGAAAAGTACCAACTGTAAGATATATCATGTGGCTATTACTTCCCTGCTCATGACTTTTCAGAGTGGGAAGCAAAGTGATTTGAGGATTACAAAAGAAAGCCACTCTGCTCATGAGAGGAGGAAATCAAGTGTGGTAGCTCGATATAAGTATTCTTAGAAACCAGCTCATCTGATTTTTGTGGAAGTTATGAAGAGCTGTGAGTGCAGTCTAGTGTTTCTCAATCTCTTTGAGTGAAGTGGAAGAACTGTCTCACCTCCAGGAGGAGTGTAGGTCTTTTTGTATTACGGCTTAACGTGGGAAATGTGCATCTTCTCCCGAAGAGTTCTAAGATTGCCTTTGGCTTCACAATCTTAATGGTTCTTGAGATTTCCGGTTGGACTCCAAAGTGGCAAAGTGAAAAGAAGCCTCAGTTTAGGGATAGAAAGCCAATTTCTGCCCTAGTAATTCCAGGCTCAAGTGACCTTGTGGGGCAATTGGGCCACAGATTCTGACTTTTTAAATTGAGATATTGTCACTCCTTTTACATTATGGCTGTTTGATGACACTGTGTGGATTCAGAGACGATGAGTCAGCCCCAACTGATATTGTATAGGATTATATAACTATAAGCATCAGTACCCTTGATGACCAAGAAGCACTCTGTTAGCATGTTTGTTTAAAGAAGGAAATCAGTTTGCAAATTTGATATTAATCATCTTTGAAGATTTGGGCAAGTAATAGAAGATAAAATAAATTGGATGGTTTAAATGTTCTTCTTCATAGTGTATATTTTGGAAGGTGACAGTTTTCAAACTTTTCAAATTAATGAAAGCATCATTTTTATGTTGATATAGAAGGTGATTTTATAGGTTGGTATTCAATCTTTAATGATTTACAAAGGAATACTTATGGATAGTGCAACCATGAGGCCAATGTCCAAACCTCCACATCAAATTGAGCATGAATTCTTTTTCTTTTTTTTTCTGGTGACCAGGATCTGCTCAGCCCATGAAACTGCAGCCAGCACTCTTCCCTGATACCTGGAACAAGAACCTCAGCATCATGGCCCCAGACCGGATGTCAGGAATCAGAAAACCAGCATCATGGAATCAGACTAGATGAGCCCTTTAGTGTAAGTTGATTTAGGGAGAAAAATTACATCATTTTCTTACATCCCCTTACATCCACTATATATAAAATCAAAGATGCTCTACTTGCCAACACAAACTCCCTCTCCTAACATTTCTTCTAGGCATATACACGTAAAATTACCTCTGACTGCTTCCTCTCCTTCCCTTCCTCCATCACCCAGTTATAAAGACCTTGGCCTACTCCCTGAAGATCCTTTTTGCATCTTTCCAAGAAAAGAATGAAAGGATTCAAA
>NW_022103897.1:6177789-6178778 GCF_000313985.2 Echinops telfairi | reverse complement strand
TTTGTGCATTATGCCTTTCTCCATCCTGTCTTCTTCCTCCTGCTATCTTCTCCCCAACTCACCCTGAATTATTAAAGAAGCATCTGACTACCCATCTTTCTACCTCTCAAGAATAGATATCTGAGGCCTGGAGCCGATACCCTTTACATTCACTTGCACTCACCCCATGGTCCCTGGTCACCCAGATTTAACGTGTTTTTCCCCAGTTGAGATCATCAATGCTCCAAGAGAAGGGTCTCTGATTTCATCTAGCCAGATAACTGATGGTCCACCTCCTATTTAGCTCTCCTTCCTACTTAAAGATGCACAGAGATGAGGAATATGGCTCAAGTTCCTTCCCAAATTTTGAAGTAATGAACATGTAGTGTGATAAAGCTACAGAGAACTTTATATAGGTTACGGAAACATGCAGCAGCCACAGCACCCATAAATGGATTCAGATTGCATTGCTAGCCTTCCTCCAACCTACTTTCTGTTTTAACCTTGATGATGCATGGACAGAGCTTCTTTAAGATGTAATTTGGACTAAAAACATGAAAATTTCATCAGCAGAACATTAAACTTAAATATCTAAATGGTAAAAGATCTGCAAATCCAACCTAATTAAAATAGCTGAACACAGAATCACAATTAAACAGTGAGAGAATTATGGATAAGTAAATGTTTACACACACATTGTACACTTAGGGTTTACAAAGAAATGCATTTCATATGCACAGCCTTTCTTTGTAATGATATTGTTACAAGGCAATAAATGTTGTTATAGTTAATAATAGATGTTAAATGGCATAATTCATCCAGAAACCTTACTAATCACTATACCCTCACAAAGTAAATGCACAGCATCACATGGGAGGTATTTCTTATCTGTTAGCTTGTAAACCAAAAGGAAAAGAAGAGAAAAGGTCACTTGTAGAAACAGATACTGAGAGCAAAGCGTTAGCTATTTAAATGAAAATTTTAAACACTCTGAAATTACAATGGCTCCC
>NW_022103897.1:6163576-6176894 GCF_000313985.2 Echinops telfairi | reverse complement strand
GTGTGTGTGTGTGTGTGTGTGTGTGTGTGTGTGAATATTTCCCTTAAATGCTCTTGAGTGAAACAGCTTTGAATCTCCTTAAATAATATATATGGAGAAAAACTATAATAAAATAGAAACTTGACAGGAAAAATGCAAGAATATTCATAAACATAACCATTGAGGTCAGGGTTGATTGTCTTTTCTACCATGATCTTTGGGGATGATTTTAAATGGAACTTGTTCAGGGAAATCATCTAAGGAAAATACTCCAGCGATGGAGAATATAGATGAGGTAGGTCTACTCCACCCTAAAGGTGTACTCATCATCTTGCAACTTTTCAAAAGAGTAAGCTCTGGTTTGAGTAGTGTGCAGTGGGTCTGAGATTTTGTATTTCTAATAGGATCCTAGGTGATGCCAATACTGCTGCACAGGTTCCCACTGTTAGTAGTGGGGCCTTAGAAGACATTTAAATCTAATTTGGGTACAAAACTTTGGGTGCTTTTGTACCCAAATCAGCAGTTTCAGAGTTCCAAAAGAGGAAGCAAGCTGTAGTAAATTCACATTTTATCTAAAATTAGAAAGCTAGAAGGACTCTTAGGGGGCACCTTGAGTTACTCTCCATTATATGGTAACATATTGTATCATAGAGAAACCAATTCAAATGGATGCAAAAAAATGTGATTTTTCAAGTGTTCTTTGAAGACATACTGAAACATTGCTTTGTAAATTGATCAGTTTTCAATAACCTTCATTATTGTTATCAACATCCCCTTAGATCTTACTGCCATCAAGTAAATTCTGACTCATAGTGACCCTATAGGGCAGGGTATTACTGCCCCTGTGAGTTTCCAAGCCTCTTTATTGGAGTAGAAAGCCCTGGCTTTCTCCTGAAGAGTGGCTGACAGACTGCTCACTTTGTGGTTAGCAGTTCAATGTGTAACTGCTTCACCATCTGCACCCTTTGGTGTAGCACCAGTTAGTTCTCCATGTGCAAACCTCATTGAGGCTGTACCCCTTCAGACACTCAAAAATGACTCATTGATATACAATCGCTAACTTCCTATTCTCTACATTAAACTATCTCAGATGGCTTTGACTTTCCTCAATGGGGCATTTTCCAACTCTCTCATTATTTGGGTATGCTTATCCAAGTGATGTCATTTCCTCTATAGGGTAATTTGTTCTATCTTTAGTTGAAAAATATTTAACCTCTTCTTTTCATTCTTTCAATCCCTAAAGGCCTACATCTTTTCAAGAATTTATGTATCATCTTTCTAGGGAAATATTTTCTTTAAAATATCTTTGGTGATAACATCCAAACTCTCAGTATTTTCAATTTGCCCACTTTAAAAGAAGAGAGGATGATTAATATAGTGTAAACATAGTTCAACTGCGAATGGATTTTTATATTGGCCTCTGAAATAAGCTCATTGCTATATTAATTTTGAATTGAATAAAGGTATACAGAGCTTATCAGTTTTCTGTTCAATAATTGATACACATTTTGTTCCAGGTCATTGATGGTAATCCCTACAATGTAACATCAGTTATTCCACTTTCTTCCTGTGATTTATTTCCATTCATCCTTCCTTACTAACCTTTCTGAACTTTATCCTTCAGTAAGTGCTGCTCTTTTTATTTCAAATGGTTCATTAGACTAAGCAGCAGATAGCTCCTTGTTCCCCATATAGACCAGTATATTCTTTGGCTGAAAATGGAACCATGGGCATAAGTTCATTTCTAATCCAGACAGTTGGTGAAGTTCCAGACTCTTCTAGGCTCTATCAGATTTTTTTGACCAGTAAAACCTAACCTTTTTTAAATTATGATTTTGTGATGTGTTCCACAGTTTTATTCAACTCCAATCAGGACCTTCTGATGTGATCTATTTCAGAGCAGTTGCTAGTGGTAGCTGGACATCATCAAGTTCTGGTTTCAGGCTTATGCCTATTAATATTCATATGGCACTTCAGTCTATTGGACACATTATTTCCATCTATTTTTGATTATTATTTTAGGTTTGATTCTCTAGCAGATCAAAAACTCTGACACAATATATGTATGTATAGAGAGAATTTAATATCAAGAAAACAGCTCATAGAATTATAAAAGTGAGTAAGCCCAAGTTGGCAGGTTTCAAGTCCATGGGTCAGATGTTAAACTAGAAGATTCTCCTGACACTCCTGGCGCTGAGCCCATGGTTAACAGGAAAACCACATACTAGTGGCTACAGAAGCAGTGTAATCCAAGCTCAGCAGATCAGGATTGTGACTGGAAAGATGAATGGATCCAAGGTTGGCAGGCCAGATGGCAGGCCACTGATAGCTCCTAAGATTGGCAAGCAATATGGCAGGCCATTGGTTCACATGCAAAAGATTAAGCTACTGACGACTCTGTTCCAATCATAGTTGAGCGGTTTGAATAGCCCTGTTATCAGACAGAGAGCTTTATAAAGTTGATGGTGTTATGTCAAAATGTAATATCTTATCATGTGACCCATTTTAAAGCTGTTTCAGTTTTTTTAAAGTGAAGAGGAAATGCATGTAATAATAGTATTTACTTCTGCTGTCTTTAGTTCTTATAATCCTCTCATTGTCACACAAACTCCACAGATATGTGCTGACATCCCTCCTATGACTTATACCCTTCCCTGCTACAAAGTTTATTTATATGTGTCTACCATGAAGTTTGTAATTTACCTTCCATCCCAGCCCACCTTTGGTACCCATCAAAGACTGTTTCTTGCTGTGTGGAAATCATTTTGTAATAGTGGCCTCATACTATTTCGTCCAGTTTAAATGGACTTAGATCACTCAGCTCATTGTCCTTCAGGTTCATCCATGTTATGAAGTATTTTATAGATTTATGGTTATTCTTTAATGCTACATGTTTCTCATTATGTGTATGCACACAGTTTATCAATTCTTCCATTGATTGGCATTCATATTGTTTTCATCTTTTTTTGATTGTGAGCAGTGCTATGCTTATCATGGGTGTGCATAATTATTTGGGTTGTAGCTCTCATTTTTCCAGGAACCTTTTGCCCCAGCAAAGAGAACTCTGAAAAGGAAATTAGGAAAAACAGTACCAGTTACAATAGTCACCCAAAAGATGAAATGATTACTACTAAATGTAATCAGAGAATCAAAAGACTTATTCATATAAAACTACAAAATACTGCTAAAAAGGATACCTACATAAATGGAAGAATATCTTATGCTTGCTATAGAAAGATTTAATGTTATGAAAATGTTAATATTATCCAAAGCAATATTACCCAAAGCAACCCAAAGTAATTGTGATATAATACAATCACAATCCAGATTCCAATACCATTCTTTAAAGAGATGGAAAAACTAACTATTAACTTTAAATGGAAGGAGAACAAAGTAAGAGGCCTCTCACTTACGTAAACATCTATTACACAGCCATGGCAGTCAAAACCTGGCACTGGTACAATGACAGAAAAGTAGGTCAATGGAACAAAATTGAGAACACAGAAGTAAATTAATCCTCTTGTAAATAGTGGGGTTTTTTAAACAAAGGGCCAATACTCATTAAATGGTGAAGAGATAGTCTCTTTAACAAAGGATGCTGGACAAACTAGATATCCAGTTGAAGAAAAGTGAAATAGTGCCTACATCTCACATCATATAATAAAAATAACTAACGATGGATCGAAGGCATATGCACACACACACACACACACACACACACACAAAACCCCTCAAGCTATAAAGATCATCAGTGAAAAAATAAAGGCAAACTTAGAGCTCTAATAAATGGCATACACTATCAAACATAACTGAAACATGAACAACTGGGACTGGGGACCCCTAAAAATTAGATACTTACATGCATAGGGATGCTGGTGGCATAGTGGGTGACATGTTGGGCTGCTAATTGCAAGGTCAGCAGTTCAAAGCCACCAGCAGATCCTAAGAAGAAATATGAATCTTTCTAATCGCATAAATATTTACAGTCTTGGAAACCCACAGGGGCAGGTTTACTTGTCCCATGGGATAGCTGCGAGTCAGGACTGACTTAGTAGCAGTGAGTTTTGTTTGAGAATTACAACAGAGGACTCACAGACTAGGAAGTGTTGGCAATGTTACTGACAAAGGACTATTCTCTAATATTACAGAAAACTTTAACACCCCAATAACCAAAGGAAACAATCTAATTAAGGAGAAATAGAGAACATGTAAAGGTACTTCATTAAAGAAGATATTCAGGAGGAAAACAAAAGATGTGAAAAAATACTCAAGATCCTTAGCTATTACAGTGATGCAAATCAAAACAGCAATGAGATATCATCTCACCACAGCATTAATAACAAGTTTAAAAAGTAACACATTAGCAATGTTGTGGAGAGGATATAATGCTCACACACTATTGTTGGAACATTAAAATGGTGCAACCACTGTGGAAAATGGCCATTCCTTTAGGAGTTGAAAATAGATACACCATAGGATCCAACAGTCCCTACTTGGAGTAATTGCTTTCTAACTAGTGGCAAAATATTCACATATAAAACATGATTAAAGCATAAGAATTTTAAAATAAAACAATACTTTCTTATGTTAGCTTTATAATACAGACCCTAACCCTTAGTGGACATTCATTGAGAAAGTATATGAATATTATAAATTTTTAAAATAATTATTCCACATCTTACTAGTTCTATCACCAATTATAGTTAACCTGGAGAGTTGTTTTCTTATTATTAAAACAGATATAATAATACTTAAAGATTTGTAAGCATCTGATAAGAATAACATGTGATTTGCTTAGCTCACAGTGGACATTACCACAAGCAATGAAGCTTACAAATCAGACCATTTGAACTCCATGTAGCATTTTTCATACAGCAAGCATTCAATAATATGGTAAATCAATGAATCACACAAGAAACAGTACCAAGCTGAATGTCTGGACAAAAAGAAAAAACAAACAAACAATCAGATTTGGGAAAGTTCCACCTAGGATATATTGATAAACACATAATGTTTTTATCAGTCCATTAGACTTAGAATATAAAGGCTTCATACACAGGGTTAAGCAATATAAGTGAAAAAAGCCAGATGGCAGATTTAGATAAGACTAGCTGAAGGCAGTTGTGGTTCAGTGGTAAAATTCTTGCCTTTGTGTAGGAGTCTTGGGTTAAATTTCTGGTCTTTGCACTATAGGTACAGCCACCACCTGTCTGAAATTGAAGGCTTGCAGATTTATTTGATTTTCAACAGGTGTAAACAGTTTCCAGATTAAGAGAGATTAGGAAGAAAGGCCTAATGATCTATTTCCAAAAATCATCTATTGAAACCATATGGATTACAATGATCTGACCCCACCGTGAATTCAAGGCCAAATAATTGACAGCTATCAAGTGTTTATCTGGAGTACCTGGTAGTTATCATGCTTGATTACTAACCCAAAGTTTGGAGATTTGAGTGGTCTAGAGATGCCTTAGGAAAAATCAGGTAGATCTGATTTTGAAAAATCAGCAATTAAAATCCTTTTTAAAAAATACTTTTACTGGGAACTCTCACATATCATCACAATCCACTACATCAAGCACCCTTGCACATATGCCTCCATCATCATTCTCAAAGCATTCTCTTCCCACTTGAGCCCCCAACATCAGCTCCATTTTTTCACCCTCCCTCACGAACCCTTGATAAGTTATAGATTATTATGTCCATAAAAGTCTTGTTTTGTGACACACATGTGTCACAATAGTTTGGAGTCAACACAGTAGCAACAGGGACCTACATCATGAGAATATAGTTATAACTAGCCATATTTGAAGACCCAACATAGGTTTAAAGGACAGATGATGTATAATAATTTTGACCGTGTTATATAATAATTATATTAACTATTTGGTGAAACTTTTATTCAGCTAGGCAAGATTTTGTCAATCCACTTATAGGGCTTGGGTATAAAATCTTGTAGTTAACTGCCACGTGCAGAGAAAAACTCAAGAAGATGGTGATGGGCAGTTTTGGTTTCTCAGTGCCAAAACTCTGGAAGAAAGTTATGTCTGAACAAGGCCATTGATTAGGGAAATACATTTACATATCTTAGTTTCTCTAAGTGTAATTTGCTCAGTTATAAGGTAAGAATGATAATAACACTATTTCAAGACTTTCAAAAATGTCCAATAAATTCTAGTTGTTTTCCCAAACATTCATAATGGATACGATATATATTTCAAATGCAATACACAAATAAAATTCCAACATCTGTGGGAAGAGATCACAGACAAAGTTCAGGATCATTAATCAGAACAAGATCTGCCAGAGAACAGACCATCAATTACTCTGAGGAGATCAGATTGAAGTTGTAAAAAAAGTCCTTAAAAGTCAATGCAATTCCAAATATGACATTGAGTAGGCCTGCTGAGTAGTTGAATGATACCAAGAACATCACATATGAAAAAAGCTAAGGATCATTAATAACAGACAAGAACAAAAGAAAAGATAAAGTGGAAGTCAAAAAAGATTCTGAAGCTATCTCTTGAACTTAACGTAGCTAAAGTGACCAGAATAAATGGTAAAATAAAAGAGCTGAATAGAAAATTTCAAAAGACAGCTTGACTCAAAAATACAAATTAAGAATTAATATATGTACTTAAGTGCACACCTATGTTTGTAACTCTATCCATAACTTTGCATTCTAGATCTTTCCTCTGTTTCCATTTACCTTCCTACTTTCCCACCATCACACCTGCCCTTCTTCTGCCTCTTAGTAATTCCTCTCAGCTAGATTGCTGTTGCTCCAAAAAACCCCAGGATCTCTATGTCCTCCTTGATGTTGATTTTAATTCCTTAGTTGTTCCCCTGTCTATGGCTTTTATTGCTTACTGCTCCCTTCCCCTGTCTCCTCCTCCCTTCTGAACCTTTGGTCCTGTTGATTTCTCCTCCCGCTTGCTTCCCATGCCTATCTAATATAGGTGGGCAAACCAACAATAATATAGACAATACTAAAAGAAAACAAAACATTGAATTTTGTAAAAAAAGACTATTTTTTTCCCTTCTTGGTTTGCCCTGCTGTGGGGGTTCACACTGTATTCACTCACCAGTGTGTCCCTAGTATTGTTTCCTGTCCCTGTAAGCTCCAGTGAGAGGTCATCATGTCTCAAGCTGTTGTTGGCCCTATAGTATTCTCTCTGCCTTAGCAACTCCATGCAGGGATGTCATCATAAAAAATAGAGGTATTGGCATAGGTACATATGTTTACATGGCAATACATTGAGGAAGTGGATGTACTTTGGGCCTCTGCTTAAGCTCTCCCTCAATGCAAGAACACTGTTATAATAACCTGGCACTCTTTGATACTCACTCTCTCTGAAAGATTGCTGAAGACAAAATGGTGCGCAAGCAAATGTGGTGAAGAAAGCTGATGGTGCCTGGCTATCAAAAGATATAGGGGTCTTAAAGACTTGAAGTTAAACAAGCAGCCATCTAGCAGAGAAGCAACAAGCCCACATGGAAGAAGCACTCCAGCCTGTGTCATCATGAGGTGATGACAGGATCAGGTAACAGACACCAGAAGACCCAATACAAACAGACAAACAAAAAACATATTGTTGATAATGAGGGGGTCAGAGCAGAGACCCCAAACCCATCTGTAGACAGTGTGACATCCTCTCACAGAAGGGTCACAAGTAAAGGATGAGTCAACCAGGGTGAAGTATAGCACCGATGAAACACAAAATTCCTCTGGTTCCTTGAAGCTTCCTCAACCCCCACTATCACAACCCCAATCTGCTGTTCACCGCAGGCTTGGCTGAGCAGGTACACAGGTACAGATGAGTTCAGAACACCCAGAATCCAGGTCAGATAAACCCTTAGGGGACAGAAATGGGAGTAGCGATACTAGGTGGGTGGGGGCAGGTGGGGATAGGAGGGAAGGGAAACAGCAGTTGGTGTAAGATCAAAATAATAATAATTTATAATTTATCAAGGGGTCACGAGGATGGGAGGGTGGAGGGAGGGTAAAAAGAGGAACTGATACCAAGGGCTCAAATAGAATGTAAATCTAGGTAGGTAATAATGATGGCAACATATATGCTAATATGCTTGATAAAATTGATGTATGGATTGTTATAAGTGCTGTAAGAGCCCCTAATAACATGCTTAAAAAATAAATTATTATGATAAAATGTGCAAAGATCTTGAGTTAGAGGGCCAAAGAGGCGAGACAGGCTCAGGATATAACAAACTGAAAAAACTAAAGAAAAAAAAAATGAAGCCTCATGTTGTAATACTGAAGGTTTCTGTGAGCAAAATATTGACTGATGCTGGAAATATCAGAAGATAAGAGTAAAACATAGAGTCCCTGTACCAGAAAGAATTGGTTGATGGTCAGCCATTTCAAAAGGAAGCATCTGATAAAAAAAAAACCAATGGTATTGGAAGAAGTTCAGGCTACACTGATGGCCTGAGTAGAAATCTACAGAATTCCAGGTGAAATGTTTCAACAAGCTGATGCAGTATTAGAAACACTCACTAGACTGTGAGTAGTCTATGCAAAGGCTGAAAATATATATATTTTTGCCACTATCTGCAAAGTCTGCAGTTCAGATCCACCTGTGGTTCGGTGGGATAAAAATGAAGATCCTATAAAGATTTAAACTCAGAAATCTTACGGAGTTGTTCTACTCTGTTCTATAAGAACATTATAAATTGGTATTGACTCAATGGCACTGAGAACATATATTTATACGAGGGGTATTAAAAATGGATAAAAGCTCCACTATGCGGAGCTTTTGTAGTATGCATTTTTCCTGCTTTGCAAGCATTGAGCAACTCACTCTGAATTAGTGCACCCAGTGGCATCGCCTGGGAAAGTATAAACATAGTAAGACCCTAGTCTGGTCCAGTCCAATGTTCTATAGTAAAAATCTCTTCCATTTATTGAAGAGGTTACTGTGAGGAAACACATTTTTGAAAACATGAAAATTGAAGACTCCATTTTTAAAGAGGTTGGAACTTTTTAAAGCGACTTTAAAATTTTTTAAAAGGACCCTCAATAAATATCTAGCAAATATCCTTTGTGGTTTTGTGCTTTCTTGAACCTATTTATGATGATGAAAGAGAATTTTTAACCAAGAGCTTCCTTGGTATGAAACATCCATTGATTTTTACAGTAAACTCATAAAAGCAGTAACAACACAACTTTCTTTCTTTTTTTTAAATCATTTTATTGGGGGCTTGGACAACTCTTATTACAATCCATCCATCCATCCATTGTGTCAAGCATTTTTGTACATATGTTGCCAACATCATTGTCAAAACATTTGCTTTCTACTTGAGCCCTTGGTATCAGCCCCTCAGTTTCCCCCCACAACTTTCTTAGAAAAGATTATGACACTGATCCTAATTTAAGAAGAATAATACTTTGACAAATGCATCCATTTGCCTACAAGTTCTCTCTCAAAAGCTCCTTTGGGTCCCTGCCTTCCTGAGGGGTGAATAAGAGGACACCCTATTTTTTCTGACTTAAGTGTCATTGTTTGTGAAATCCCAGCGGAACGAGGTCTTATACAAGCTTGCGGAAAGGTCCACAGATACGCATAAGGAAAACAAAAAACTAGACCAACTTTCTCCAGGATGAAATTCCTGAAGCGACTTGAAGTTGAATGATTTCCAGGTTCATATTGTCGGTTTGTAAAGCTTTATTTTCTCCAATGCACTCTCTACCTATCGACTTTGTTTACCATTAGGTCAAGTGTGGTTTCACAGCGCCTTTGAAGTTTACGGTAAGTAAGAAGGGGTAATGTTTCCCAGAAGATTTTAAAAGACTGCTAGAAAATAGCGACCACAACCCAGATTCGGTCTCTGCGGAAAGCGGAGGTTACCTTTTCCTGAAATGGGCACATTCAGATCGCGATTCAAGCAGCTGCTGAGTCATGCAGGAGTTAGGGAGAATGGCTCTAACAAGCCCGTATGTTTCAAGTTCTGAGTCTTACCCTCCTGCTATAGATCCATTATTTGTCCTGCAAGGTTATTTTCACGTCTGTCATGCGCGCACGCCCACTTCCCCCTCGCCCCCAGCGCCATAATATAAAAAACAAAGGGCGCTATAATGGTTGCTATTTTGTCGTTACTTATAATTAAATATTTATTAAAATAGACCTCCTGTCTTGTAAAAGCAACTTGAGAATATGTTTGACATGGCAATTGTAGGAGAGTAATTCTTTCCTTTTCAAAGATACAAGCCTTCTTCCAAATCCTCTACATTTTCTTTACAACACTAAACCTATTACTTCCTTTTCATAATATAGCAAAGTGGGTGCATACACTGTCTTCAATTTAAGAGGCTGTAAGCTCATATGTCAATCATTCATTTATTTATAGTGAGGAAGAGAGAAGAAAGAAAACAAGGTTGCGTAAGGGCTGTAGTCCAAAGCTGCCTCTATTTGAATTGAAATATTGGCTTCCCTAGTTCAAGTCAATAGAGACGCCTTTACCCACAACTCCATACTGCATGTAAAAAATAAACCTCAAAACAATTCAGTGGGCACATATTTGGTGGTTGAAGCACTCTATCTTGCATGGCACATTAAAAGAAAAAGAAAATCGTCACTGAAGACAAGGCCCTTTCCTCAGCTGAATAAAATATGACCACAACAAGTACAGAAACTAGTTACAGGTGAGCCTCAAAGGGCTTGTCTATTAGGTCAGCATGAACTCATTTAAGTAATCTGCCTCCATGATTTGTGAAATTCAATTGACTCCACAGCGAACCACAAGGGTAAGCACCAAATTAATGTGAAATGCCTCTCGGAATTTAGCTCCATACCTCTACTCAATTTTGAAGTTAAATTAATAAAAATAGGATCTAACTTTTAGTGTCATAATAAAATTTATGAGTACTTTTTTCAGCTTTAAAGAAATACACATCTTCAACTCTTCCACATCCTTCCCATAAATATCATTGCCCTCTGGTAAATTTTATTCAGCAAAACTATACGCAAAGTTATTCATAGTATAAACACTTGATGCAAGGTTTACCTGTTGATTCAAATTATTGATCAGTATTTCCTCAAACTCATTCTCAAAGAATAAAGTCCAGATATGAATTGTGAATTGAATTTCAGCTTAATTAGATACATGTGTCCAGTTTGCTCTCTGTCTGCATCCGAAGAGTATTTCCAGCCTCAGATTTACTGAATTGCTAGGTTTGCAAATGGACAATGCGAACTTAGACTTGCTTTCATAATGGAGTGGTATGGAACAGTTTAAATGGGGGGACACAAAGATTTTTCCAAATGCTTCCAGACCGCCAGTTTTTGAACATTTGGTTTTCCTTTTGCATATGCCTTTTACATAGGTAGGGGGTTGGGAGAGGCAGAATAACACAGTGAAAGGGAAGCCCCTAAATATGGTTCCCAAAGCCTCAGAATAAGCTACTGGCAATAAGAAAAGATCAGTCTAGCATCTTTTGTGATCTGTCTCTGGACAAACTTGTGAATAACACATAATTTCTCTCTCTCTCTATCTCTCTCTTTCTTGTCAGTAGATATGGTCAGTTGAGACCAGCATCAGAAGGAAAAGTCACTGGGCCTTCAAATCTATGAGAATGAGAAATATCCATGCACCATTCTGCCCTCAAATCTTCCAGTAATGCCTTTTGAAACCAATGATGTACAGCAGTAACCTTCACAGAACTCAAGGTAAAGCATATAATAATGCTGAAGAGGTCAGACCTTTACAACATAATTACTACCAAAAATTCACAGGATATTTTCAGTGTTAAAATTTCCCAATTATTCACGCTTACAGAAATATCTAACAGCATTAAAGAAGGAAATTATTTTCTAGATTTTCATTAATTGGCCAAACACATTGTATGCTTGTTAGCAAACAATCACAATATATTCTTTGCGCTATTTTTTCTACTATGAATTCTAAGTACAATTGTGATAAGATTTATTTCATTTTGTGTTTTCATACTATAAAATCCTATCTGTAACTTTGAAGACATTAGAACAGAAACGTAAGCCAAATATTTTGGCGAGTACCTGGCTTTTTCTCTCCAGATATAGATCAATTCCATCAACTTTGGAACCACTTTGGATTGAGGTACTTTGGATGAACTTGCCCCATTTCTCATTAAGTAGTCCTCTCATTTTATAAGACTCAGATCCCAGTTTAAAGTATCTCCCTTCTCTGTGTTCAATATTCTTAAGAAATGAGCTTTTTAATATATGAATACCCCCATATGTCAATAATATTTGAACTCCTATACCATTGGCTACTTTCATGGTACTATTATTAGAATGACTATATAGATATATCTTCAATACATGAATAGATTTTGAACTCACACTTCACTCTAAGCCTTAAGTTGAGATCAGTCCTCACGGTACAGCCCATTCAACACTTACCTTCATGAAGGGATCACTGAAGATCAACAGAAGGAATATGTCTGAGGTGCGTGCTGAAGGTGATGGATGACAGTGGGACCCCAAGATTCATATATGGAACTACCTAGAAAATGAGCCTCCGAAGGACTCCCCCTATCTAAAATTGAGAGATGGGAGCAAAGTGAATACTAAACGGTGCTTGGGAGAGAGGAGTATAGTATAAATCTGTACAGAGGCATAAATCTGACCCAAAGAGTTAAACTTTGTCAGTAGACTTCCCTACGCCCCTATGATATGGATTGGGCCTGATCTGTTTTATAAAGTTTTCTGCATTTTAGGTTTGTATTATTTGTTCTTATTAGAGTGTATCACAGAGGTGTTATGTCAATGGAGCTAACCCACTTCTTGCAGCTGTGTTATATGCTTTCCCCTTCTCTGGTATATGAAACCCAGGACTGATGACTCTTGAGAGACAGCAAGTAGAATAAGGGGTTCACAGGGAGGGGTGTACATGGTGGATGGGTGGGTAAAAGAGAGACAAGGTTAAAAAATTCATGTAGAAAAGGAATGTTTGGAAACTGTGATAGTAATTGTACCTACTGCTTGATATGGCTGAAATAAGGAATTATATGATATATATATGTATCAAATTCAACTAACAATAAAAAATTAAGTCCTTTTATTGTACATAAAAAACATTTTTCTCTTAATAGCAAATACATTTTGCTCCCAACATGGGGAAAAATAAAACAAAAGTTTTCCTTGTAGCAAGCAGTCATTTGAGTGAAATGTCAGCTAAGCCCACACAGAAGAAATATATCAGCTTATTGGATCCAAAGATTATAAATTAAAAATCTAATATCAGAGGAGGGAATTGTATTAGAGTTTAAATTTTGACCACTTGCTTTGCAAAAAGCTATGAATTACAGTGAAAGCCCAAAATCCATTTGCAGAATCCC
>NW_022103897.1:6151887-6162768 GCF_000313985.2 Echinops telfairi | reverse complement strand
GATATTACAAGAAATAAACTGTATGTATACACTTTTAAGGTAAATTCAATTTATTAAGGTTAATTCCATATGCTTGTAGTTATTTGTCTTCAAGGAAATTACAGTGTATGGAAGAAAATAGAGAACTGCTATTGTCTATTATACAAGACAAAACAAAATTATCATGTAATACTTATAAACAAATTATAATGGAAGCCTGGATTAGGGTGGGTGGGAGGAGCTAGTATGAAGATGCCATTTTAAGGCATTTAAGGAGGCTTTCCAGAGGAGGTACAGTAGTGGTTGAATATGATCTTAAAATGTCAAACAGAGGTGGAAGTTCATGGCTAGCTCAAATGCCACAACTAAATACAAAAACCATGGGAGAGGTTTTCTGTCCTGAGGCTTCATGTGTCCTTCAGGTGACAGTGGTCACCAACTGGACAGGCACCAAGAAATGTTAGCACTGTAATCACAACAGTAAAAGCAGTGCTGTTTCTATGTGCAAAGGTAAGAAAGAAGAATTACAGTACTCATCTTTTATAAACTACATATGAGCAAGCCTTATCAGATTGGAACTAGAAGAAAAATTTAATATTTGTAATGTTTATATAGAGATGTATCTCTGAGACGTGCCTCTCATATACATTATTTCCTGGTATAATCTAATACTTGCTAGGAATCTTCCCCATGTTCAATACTTTTTAGTTCTGTAATAAATAATCCAATTCAATTTAAAAATAATAATGTTTACTTTCCAATTCCAATAATATTGTGATATAATCTGTCCTCAATTGTGGTTACACGTAGTAATTTCCCTTCTTTTTCCATTTCTTTGTCAAGTTCTTTTCTTTGTCCCATTAATATTTTTATGTGTGGTATTTTAGTTCAAAGGGGTCATGGGAGGTTGGTCAGATGCTTTATAATTCATAGTTTCAGACTATCACTTCAATTTATTTATTAAATGTTCCAGATATTACTCTTCTGAAAGATTACATAAAACAACTAATGGATGTCATTGCTGACTGGGTCAGATGTTTCATTTGTACATTTAAACTTAACCCTAATAAATCTTACACAGGTCTGTTTTATTTTGTTGGGATAAGAGTGCTGGGGACCATGGAGGCAATGTTATTGATGATATATATTATGGCTTTCACACTTAGCAAATCTCTTTTCTGATGCAAATTTCCTTTCTGATAGATATCCATTTCTTTGGAAATAAATATTTAATTGCAATGTGAATTTTTATTTGTGATTTGGGGGTAGATTTGAGAAGTCCTGATTAGTCTGGGGATAAAATATTCTTGTGTCTTATTTTAGTGAGAATTGTATATTTTTCTTGCTAATGAATGTACAAGTATTCCATTTTTAAATTGCTGTTCTCTGGTACATCCTAATAACCTTACAGGGAATGGGTTCTCTGCTCGAACATGTATGGACTTGGAGGGGGAAGGTGGGTATTAGTCAGATCAGTCTTCCTCCATGACCACTCTATGGACAATGTTATTCAGAGCTAGAAATTCAAGTCTACTAGGGGGAACCCCCCCACCCCACCCAATTGAGAAAAGTTCCTCTGGGTGGAGCTTTTGTAGGACGCATATTTCTTGCTAGGTGAGCAGAGACCAACTCGTTCTGAGTTATCCCTTATTGTGTCAAACAGCTAGAATGGAAAAATCTAGTCTGCATAGAAGCAGTTAGGGTTGCTTTTAAGAAAAGGGGTTCTCTAAATGGGCTCAATACTGCTATGAGGGCAAACATAGAATCCCAGAATTGACCCTGGCATCAGAAAAATTAAAATCTTGTTTTGAATAATGGAAATGTTGATTGATAGTCCAATGGGGATAAAAACCAGATTGGAAGAGAGAATGGGAAATAAGGAGATGGGAAATTAATATACAAGGGGTAAACCCTGAAAATGGAAAAAAGCTCTGCTGGACAAAACTTTCATAGTGCATAGTTCTCCCATTAGGCTAGTATCTAGCAACTCACTCTGAGTTACTGCACTCAGGTCTGTTGCCTGGGAAGGTCTCTCTGGTGAATATCTTCATAAAAGCTATTTCACTTGAACCTCATTTTTTGTGATTACTGATTTAAGAGAATAGCGTGTGACTTTGACATTTTTTTTTCCTGCTTGGGAAAAATGCCACAGAAATTGTTGTGATGTTGAACACAGCTTACAAGGACAACACTATGGGAAAAGCTCAAGTATACAAGTGTTTTTCTCATTTCAAAAAAAGGTGAAATGTTGATTGAAGACAAGCCTTGTTCTGGACATCTGTCAACTTCCAGATCATATGAAAATGTCAACAAAATTGGTATACTTGTGTTCAAAGGCCCAAAACAGACCATTGAAGAGATGGGGAAGTCGTTTAGACTATCTTGGAGCTCGGTTCAACGAATTTTAAGGCAAGATTTGGGAATGAGAAGGGCTGCTGGGAAAGTTGTGCCTCAGGTTCTCACTGACCAGGAAAAAGAGTATGAATGGAAATATGCCGTGCTTTGAAAGAACAGCTCCGAATTGACCCAGACCTTTTTCCCAAGGTCATTACTGATGACTGGACATGGTGCCCTTTTTACAACCCGAAAGCAAACATCAATCAAGCCAGTGGAAGATGCCATCGTTACCTCAACCCCAAAAAGCTTTCAAGGGAAATCAAAGATCAAGATGATGCTCATTAGCTTTTTTTTTTATGTCAGGGGGAGAGTACTTTTGGAGTTCGTTCCACCAGGTCAGACTGTTAATCAGGCTTTCTATTTAGAGGTTCTGAAAAGATAGTGTAACAGTGTGTGACAAAAAAGGCCTGATTTGTGGCAGACATGGTTTTGCCACCATGACAATGCACCTTCTCATGCAGCCATCTAAGTTCACCAGTTTTTGGCAAAAGAAACAGTATGTCTCTCTTGCCCCAGGTAACTGACTCACCTGGCATAGTTTCCTGCAATTTCTTTTTCCCCCTGAAAATTAAGAGGGACATGAAAACACGGCAATTTGATGACTTAGAAAAAAGAAGAAAAGAGGGGGAAAAAATGACAAGGCGCTGTCACCCATCCAAACAGATGATTTTGAAAACTATTTCTAAGAATGGAATCACAGATTTAAGAAGCGGATTAAGTGTAGTGGAGAGTGCTTTAAAGGTGATAAAGTGGTTTTGTACAAAATAATTTAAATACATAGCTTTTGGAAAAAAATCTGATTTGTGTGGGGAGCATGGAACCCTCATTTACAGAGGTTTCTTTCCACAATTTTGCTAAATGAGAAACAGAAGCAAGGAATAGTACCTGGAGAATAACTTTAGGTACAAAATTTTAAAAAATAGGACATATTACAGTATAATATAGCTGATGGAAGTATTTCTGTGGCTAGAGGAAAATGATATAGGCAATAATAATACAGACAATTAATGATACAGAGCCATTTTAGAAGCAGCTATTAAGTAAACAAACAAACAGCTGTTGCATAGTAGTGAATATGCATGAGCCCAGTATCAGGGATGAATCATAAAGATTTGTCAAAAGAGACAAGTCACAGAACACACATAATATCATCACTGAAAGCAATTGAGTAAATTTGTAAACATTGATTGCTAGATCCCTTCTCATCCCCTCTACCTAATCCATTACCAAATCCAGATGAAATCTCAATAGCCTGGTATAGAGGGGATATATCTTTATACAAAGCAAAGATCTGTGGGTGGCACAAATCATTTGCTCTTGCCTACTAAGCAGAAGTTGACAATCAGAACCCAGTCATTGGCACTGTAGAAATAAGGCCGAAGAACCCTATGGAGCTCAGTTCTGCTCAAGGGAGTGATGGAGGCGTCAAAAGGTGGAATGGCCTCCCCGACAACAACTTTGCTTGTTTTCAACTACACATAAATCAAAGCAATAAATATTTCTCATCCCCATTCTAGCTCTGGTGCCTACTCTCCACCCTTACAGTCATTTGATTCAAAAAACAAACAAACAAACGTCATTGAGTTCACTAATGTTCCATTGTCCTTCCTTTCTACCCTTCCATGGTGTGCAACAGTAATTACCACCTTACACATTTAAATACATAGCTTTGAAAACAATATTCCTGGAAGATGCCTGGGTGTCTTCCCGGCTTCACTGCACTTGATGGATGGCATAGGCAGATTGCTTCTTTCACAGATAGTTATAGTCGTGTGCTATGACAATTGGTGTAGCCCTGTCTCCTGTGTTTTTCTGATCCGAACTTAATCATAAGTCTTCTGGTCCTGACCTCTGATCGAGCCTTTCCCTGTGCTCATTTTGGAGGGAAAATTTGGGGAAGATTTTAATCTTTAAGAAAACTCTTTACCTTCTGTAAGTCTAATTCTTTGCACGCTTTTATAGGTCGGCTCTCATCAAAACTGTACAATTCAACATGCTCTTTCTCTTTATTTCTAGTTGCATAATTTAAGTCAGTTATATATTTTTAAATTTTTATGAATTACATTATTCTTACTTTTTAAATGTATGATTTAAAAATATATATGTATAGAAGAATTGGGGTTGGAGTCATATTTGATGTTTTTGTCACTTCTAGGATGAATAAAAATGAAGAAGAGATCTTGACTGTGATAATCATGTGAAAGTGCAGGACTTTCTCTTTTATGTCATAGTTGTATAAACCTTATTAATTGGCAGCTCTTATTCTTTGCTAAATAAGCCATTTACACTATAAATTTCTAAGTATTTCTTAACTTGTGACCTACAAATTTTGAATAGGATTGTTATTATTCAGTTAGGAACATTTAAAAAATTTTTGTATGATTGCTTTTATTGTACCATGTATTATTTTGATCAGTGAATTTACATTTTGGAAACTTGTTTTTATAAAACATTGTTATTCATTGCTGAATTCCAACTTAATTGCATCATGGTCTATCTTAGAACAAAATGTATATGACTACTATTCTTTGAAAGAAAAAAAGATTTCTCTATAACTAACATATAATCAAATCTGAAAAATGTTCTATTTGCAATGGGAATAAAAGGAAAACATGTCCCTGTTACATACCTGATCCCACATACGGTCATTGAAGGAAGTTTAATAGCTGTGTTATTTAACTTTTCTATATGATACCAGTTGTTCTTGTTTTCTTAATCTACGAACAATTGAGAAATTGTTACACCTTCCCAAAAATGATATGAACGTTTCTCCCTGTATTCCGAATTTTTTTTGGTTCTATATTCTGAAGCTGTGTTATTCATTTCACATATGTCTAGATTTATTTTATTCTCCTGGAGATTGAAACTTTATTATAATGCAGTGATACAGTTTATCTCAATGCATTTATCTTAAATTTTACTTCATATAGAAAAATAGAACTATCAGAACTTTGTATGTTCTCTTAATGTTATCTATCTTTAATTGGTATCTTTTAGCTTTCAGCTGTTCTTCAATTTTATGTCATAGATTCAATTCTTATTTTCCAATAGGGAAATCTCTGTGTTTCAACAAGTGCATTTCCTCCATTGGTACTTATTTTCATTACTGATTTAAGAATATTTGCTTTTAGCATCTTGTGTATTCCATTGGTCTGCTTTTCGTTCTTTTTTTTTTTTCTTTGCATTAATTTTTTGGATTAATTGTATGTGTTTTGCTTGCTTTTCCATTTTTTTCCGTCACCAATTTAGAAGTTAGAAAGTCATTGGTGGTACAAAGGGTTAAGGCCTGGACTACTAGCCCAAAGCTTGGGGGTTCAAACTCACCTAAAGGCACTTTTGAAGAAAGTCTCCAGGGTCCTGTCCCAAGACGTCATGTCTTGAATACTCTGCCCACGTGGGGTCAGGATCAACTCAACAGCTAACAATAATAACAGTTTAGCAGTTGCTTGATCCATTTCTTCTCTTTTATTTACTTATCTCTACTATATAAGCAATGAATTCTAAAATAAATACCTTGATCAACCTCCTCAAAACCTAAAACGCTTCAAATGTTTTTTACACATTTAGAGTTATATGGTAATATTTTTCAATACTAAGTTCTCCTTTTCTAACTCATAAATATCGAAACTATTTACTTATTTTTATCTGTATATTTACTAGTTTCTTTGTGACTTGACTGCATCCAGAACTTTTTTTCTAAATTCACTATTTTCGTCCTGATGTATATATTTTGAAATTCCTTTTAAAAAGTTGTGTTGGTGGCAAATTCTTGGGTCTACTTTTGTGTCTGATGATCTTTGAGTATGAGTTTGCCCCATTTGTGTTCATTATTCTCCCTTGGAGCTCCCAGTTTATTAGTTGTCCCTTTTAAGGTTAGAAGTTTATTTACAGTGAGGGTTTTCCTTTATTTCTTGTAAGCCTATTGGTGTCAGGTGTCATTGATTATGTTCTGACACATGCTGATCCTATGTTTAGCAGAATAAAACACTACCCAGTCCTTTGTCAGCCTCAAAATCATTGATATGTTTGAGCCTATTGTTTCAGGTGCCAATCATCTCCTTGAGGATCATCTTTTTCATTGACCCTTTATTTTACTAACTATTATGTATTTCTCCATTAATAGGTCCCTCCTAATAACATATCCAATAAAGTGGGTCAAAGGCTGACCATCCTTGCTTCTAAGGATTATTCTGGTGGTTTTACTTCTAAATAAAAATATTGGGGCAGGGTAAAAAAAATATTTTTTCATTCTTCTGGAAGTCATTCTTTATTCCATGTTATTTTGCCAATACTGTAATTCAATGGCATCAAATCTTTGTTAAATGCTCACCAGCATGTAAGGGAGAGGCTTGTAAATAGCAAATTTGGGTCATGAGTCCCTTAATATAGAGATATAACCTGTTTGGCTATAAATTTACTAACATATCACAAGAATGATCAATAAAATTTTGATATTAATGTTAAAGAATTTCACACACTTAGTAATTTTTAACAGCTTCATGGAAAATAATTTCATATGACGATTACCATCTTGGTGTTATTTGCCTAGAAGTAGTTCTTTCTTTTATGTTTTTCTGTAGACTTAAATATAAATTATTCGTCAGGAATTCCATACCACATATTCATTAAGGGATAATATTTAGAGGGCAATTTAAGTGAAGTTTTATTTCTTTCTTTTTAATATGTATTTTTGTAATGGATTTACCCTGTTGGAGTAATATGAAAGCTGTGGCTAGCTGAATATCATGAAATAACTGTCAATCCTTGTTTGGTTTTCTGAAATATGTGTAAAGAAATATAGCTAAAAATTAATTCCCATTGACATATCCTTATATCATTTTAAGCAATTAGCACAGTAATCTAAGATTTTGTGCTTGTGCACTTACATTTATTATACATGAAATTCAAAGGCAGTCTTCGATTACACAGGAAGTAGTGTGAACAGATATAGCCTAAAAGAAACTCCTACCTTGCTTTATAGAATTTGTGGCATCCCAACTTTATTAAAAGTCACCTTGCACTAAAAGCTTCTCAAAACCAGGCTATAGATCACTAAAAAATGAAAATAAATATATGATAACTGAAATATGATCAAACTTTTGTCTTTTGAAATACCCTTTCAAACTTTACTTCCATAGAATAGAAGAGTCTGGCCACTTGGAAAATGGAAAACTTAGTTCTTGTCCCTTTTAATCAGCATGACTTTGACACCAGATGCTTTGTATAGGGAAGTCTTCATCGAAGAAAACTACAACTCTAAGCCTTCCTTTCTCAAAGTGCCAATGTACACTATTGAATGGCCTAAATTACAAGAGATATATTTTCCTTATAACTAAACCTCTATGAAAATAAATTTCATAAAAAGGTAAACTAGGAAAGAATTAGAGAGAAAAATCTAATTTAAAAGCTGTCGACATTTGGTAAAAAAAAATTGTCCCAGCTTTTTTATTTTTGAGTTAGATGAAGTTTTACAGGATGGATCAGTTTTCCACTCCAAACCCGCACACGGTTTGTTTCATGTCATTGTTTTAGGATAATGTAACATCATTTATCCCACTTCCTCCCTGTGCTTTCGGTTTTCATCCCATCTTCTTTCCTAATCCTTCTGAACTTTCTCCTTATTTAACTGCTGCCATTTTTTATCTCAAATGGTCAATTTTCAAAGGTGTACATACCTTTTTCTTGTTATTGCTCCCCTCATAGACTTGTTTGACTGAAAAAGGGAGTGATTATGGGTGAGCTCATTTCTAAATCTGAAGGGTCATTAAATATCATAATCCTGTGGGTTCTACCATTCTCTATCCAACTAATAAATCTAGTATTTTTATGATTTTTAATTTTTCCCACATTTCCCCTCAACTCTAACCAGGACTTTCAAAGTCCCTTTCAGAGCAGTTGGTCATGTTAGCTGATTGCCACCTAGTTCTTCTGGTCTCAGCATTATGCAAACTGATATTTACATAGTCCATTTGTCATTTGGACTAATTGTTTCCATATATCTTCAATTTTCCTCACTCTTCTTTTCTCCAGACCAAGAATTTCACCTTGGGCTTTTAAGAATTTAGTCACCACTCACCAAATAAGATGTAGTACAGTGTCTTTGTGAACTATGTTATTACACCAAGTGACCTAGGTGTTCCCCAAGACCTGGTCCCCAGGCCCAGAGATTCATTCCCTCAAAGTGTTTGGTTATGTCTAAGAACTTTTCATAACTGTCCCTCTTATCTGCTATGCCACATTCATTAATATGTTTGTATCAAAAGTAAATGCATATAGGTATAACTCTGTCAAAGTATTTTCATGGGCATACTCCTACTCATCCTCCCATACCCATTCAGCCTATATCTATTCATACATCATTGCACTATTATTGCAAGACTGTATACATCATAACATTTACTCTTGTTGTCTTTAATTCTTACTCTCCTCCCAGTGCCCTCCCCTGCTTTTCTCGTATTTTACTGACTTCGCACTTAATTGTATTTTGCCTTTCTCATTCACACACTTTTTCTACCTGAAAGCCAGTAATTGACCACCTCCCCTCAAACCACACACACCCTTGGTTTCTTCTAATGTGAAAATATTTTCTGTATGTTTTACAATATTAATTTCATGTTTGTTCTTTTGTGATTGGCCAATTTCAGTCAACATTATTTTCTCCAGTTTCATCCATTTTATAAAGTACTTTGCAAAATTATCATTATTCTTTAACATTATGTGTTGTGCCAAAGGCTGTTTATCCATTCTTTCATTTGTGGTCATTTAAGTTATTTTCATCTTTTGATATTGTTAATAGTGCTGCAATCAGCATATGTGTGCATATATCTATATGTTGTGGCTTTTGCATGATCATGTATAGGGAGACAGAAAGATTTAACATCGTAAAAATGTCAATACTACACAAAACAGTCTACATATATAATGCAATTCTGATCTAGAGTCCATTCTTTAAAAAGAAGGGAAATCTATTAGCCAACTTTTCTTGGAAAGTAAAGAGACTCTGGATAAGCAAATAGCTACTAAACAAGAACAAAGTCAGAGGCCTCACATTTTCTAACTCAAAACTCAATACCCAGCCACGTTAGCTAAAACAGCCTTGTACTTGCACAATGATAGATACAGTTGATCAGTGAAACATAATTGAGAACCTAAGAGTAAATCTATCCACCTGTACACAGTTATATTTGGAAAAGTTCTGAAAAAAATCATTATATGGGGGAAATGGAAATTTCAAAACTGGACATCCATTTGCAGAAAAATAAAACCTATGTCTCACATCATAAACAAAAACAAACTCAAGGCTAAGGCTTTGGTAGCAACACTTTTGGGTATTTATTGGCAAAACTATAGGAGGTTTGCAACATTTTCCCTAGCATGGTGCAAGCCCAGAAGACATGTGGCTGAGATGTTGAAGGCCAGACAGAAAAGTGCTCGCAGAAAGGGCTGAGAAGACACTCCTAACTGCTGATGCTGGATTATAACCTGTAAACTTCCCTAAAAATCACATATGTTGGGTCTACTTGTATGTTTTGTATGAATGATGTGTTCTGTGTAAATTTTGTTTGCATTTTGTGCATGTGCTCTCATCTGGATATGCTGTTCTGTGGATGTGTTGTGGTTGTGTGTGTCTATATGTGTAGCAGAAGAACTGGATCAAATAGTATCTGTGGAGCAAAAAGAAGAAGGTGTTGACTCTCTGGAAACACATGGAACACTTAAATTGCATGTATATCTATGGAGACAGCAAATGGGCTTTAGAATCAGATTGAGCATGAAGGGTAATGAGATTTGAAGTGCACTGTGCATCTATGTATGCTGTGTGGGAGTGCATGTGTGCATGAACTCACACATACCACACAAACTGCTAGGAGCCTGAAAGCCCCAGAGTGTGGGCCATCTCATAAGGATCATTAATCTCCTGCTTTCTATGAATCTCTCATTTTCCGAGTTGGCTGAAGCCATGGTAGGTGTGGATTTCTGCCAAGTCATTAATAGTCTCTGGGCTCTTATCTCTGCCCTACCTTTTGGAGATGAGGAAACCAGGAATAATTGATGCTCACCAATGTTCTTTTTATATTATAGCTGTAACTTAATTTAGGATGATAAACTATTGTTTGGAAATTATTTTACAATAAGAAGGTATTTCCTCCACAATCCTTGAAGAAAATGTCCTCTCCCCAACAAACTTAGAAGGAATGCAGAAACGTTTTTTCCAAAGAGGAAACACAGGCTCAGAAGGACTAAGATGACTAAATCGATAGGACTTTAGGTAACAAAGCTAATTTTAGAAAGTAGATATCATGAACCCAGGTATCAAGTTTATCAACTCAGTGCTAAAAATACCATACCACACTGACCACCACGTTTCCTATTCTTAATATATTTTCATGAACATTTTTTTTATCTGATCATAAGATACTTCCATTGAGTTATCATTGGAAATTTCATTTTATAAATTAAATCTTTTTTTCTCTGGCAGATATAAGATCTAGCAGGAAAATGCAC
>NW_022103897.1:6148596-6149883 GCF_000313985.2 Echinops telfairi | reverse complement strand
TTTTTTTTTTTTTTCTGTTGCTGAATCATTCACTAAGTTGTCAGGGGTAATTTTTTTTAAAGGTCACTCCATTCTTTAGCTTAAAATCCTTTCAGATTGCCTCATCTGGAAGTCTATAGCTGGCCTTATTTAAGGAGCCTGGAGACCCATAACCCTTTTCCATCTTCATTTCCTACCAAGTGGCACTCCCCATATTGTGCATCAGTCATATTCATTCTGTAGTCAGTTTCCAAATTTGCCAAACCCCAAAAGGCCTCTGTACTTTTGTCTCAAGTTTCCTCTTTCTGGAGTTCCATTGTCCTGTGCACTAGAATTTTTTTCCTCCTTTCTGACGTTCATAAGTAAAGGATCCCATCTCTGGTGGCACTGCCCAGTAAGTGTTGGACTGAAAGCTTGGGGTACCTCAAGAGAAGGCTGTCTGCTCCCTTAAAGATTTACAGCCTGGAAACCTAAGGGGCAATTACACTCCCCAGTTGGGTATCTGTGAGTTAGAATTGACTTGATAGCAGTGGATATGGCTGGTTTTCCTTGACAATGGTCAAGTTGAGGTGATGGATTAGACACCTTAGGGTTCACAAACAAAATATTTACTATCAAGCCCTTTATAGGAAAAGCTTGCCCTGGTTTAGATAACCTGTAAAATAATTAAAGTGCTGCTTTGATTTTGTAACTTTTATTAGGTAAAATTTCAAATATCATAATAAACAGGAATATGTTTTTAATTACTGAATTTTGTTTTCCTTAGTTTTTTTTTTAATAATGTGCCTTTTATAAAGAATTCCGGTGGTATAGTGGTTAATCATTTGAATGCTAACCAAGGACCAACAGAAAGAGTGGCAGTCTGAACCCAGTAGGTGCTGCACACCATAAAAACATAGCAGTCCAACAGGATCGTTGAGGAAGATCACAGTTTGGCAACCCTCTGGGACAGTTTTCCTCTGTCCTGTAAGCTCTTTCTGGGTTGGAAGGGACTCAATGGCAATTAGCCAATGGGATACCATTTACTAATGTGTTCATGCTTTCTGACATTGCAAACCCTACCTAACTACCTAACTATCATAAACATGATGACTCGTCTTTAATTTTTTATAATTGAACATAAATTATCTTTAAGAATTAGTTAGCAGGTCTTCATACCCCTTGAGCTAATTGGGGATATGCTAAAATGATGCAAACCAGGGGTTCAGAGTCATTTTGGAATTAAACCTATAGCACACATCACTCACACTAATTGCCACTAATTTTAAATATATTTTTAATAAATAAGATGTTCCTTGTCATTAAGCC
>NW_022103897.1:6136405-6147905 GCF_000313985.2 Echinops telfairi | reverse complement strand
CATGCAGAGGGCCGAATCAACAATGCTGGTAATTGTGCTGTTAAATTTTTCTATATCAGTACAAATTTTTAACATAAGCTTGTATTTAGGACAGAGGTATAACTCTAATTGTTCATTTTTCTTTCTTTTTTTCACATGAGAAAGATTTATTATTATTCACATCAAGTAAAATTTAGAATAAACCTAAATTTATAGCTTCAAAACACTTAGAAACAGTCACAGAGGGGCGTAAAGTGCACACTCTCCATTTTGTCCAAAAGCATATACAAAAATGTAATATATATGTATACATATAATCACATAGAATGACTGAGTGTCGCCTTCTTACCTTAAATGAATAGATCTTCTTTTTTCAATTTTTCTCTTTTTATACTGGGGCCACTCTGCCTGCTTCAACTCCAAGAGAAATGACAGTCTTTTGGATAAATAAGCACTCTGGATTCCCCACCAATATTAGCTATTGAAGTTGATAGATGCGCCTCAGTGCTTGGAAGTTCCAAATCAACTTCTTCAGGCGACTCTAGTTCTTGTTTAATTTCTTGTCATTCTCCATCTTAACTGTTTTGAGTTTTTCTTCCTTTGGACCTGATGAGTCCCTTTCTTGTACATTTTTTTTTTCTTTCTGTGGTTGATTTAGTTCCTTCATTACTCTTTTTGTTTTTTCCCTTCAGTTTTATTATTGGCTTTGATGGTTTTGTAGCAACATCTTTTACTTTCTGTTTTTCATCAGGATCACTATGTGAATCTAATGTTTTAGAGTCTCCTTGGTTTCCAACTGTCTTTTCATTGCTCATACTAGAAAGCAGGTTGCCAGGGTATGGAATAGTGGGCTTCTCCCGTTTAGATCCCCAGTTTCTGTATTATAGTAATATGTGTAACCATCTTCACTTCAACCTTCTACCCAAATGGACTTCATTCATTTTTAAAGTTCCCTTGAAATCCTCCAGGTTTCCCACTGAGATGCTCCAGTGATAAGTTCATAATAGTCATAGTAGCCCTCAGAGATTATGCCTTCTACCCATCTGCCCTTCGAAGGATCTTTTCCTTTTTCCTTGCTGATGATTTGATGCAGAAATAGGCCTGGTGGTGCTGCCTACAGGTGATGGACTCGATTCTGGACTATCTGACTCTAAGCCAAGCCTTTCAAACCCTCTTGGTATGCTTTCAGGGCTGCTGCCTCCATGGCAGCAAACTCATTTTCTTTGTCCTTTTCCATGTCTAGGCTTTTCTCTTTAAGATCACTGATTCTTTTTTGCACATTTTCCTTAGGAGTCTTTCCTCTTTCATTAAATTCCACTCTGGGTCTGTTGTCTGCTCTCCAGACCCAGTGTGGAACTTCCAGTAGTCTGCCATTTTTCCAGCAGCCGCCTTGTGCATTATCCCAGGGTTCAGATCTAACTCTAGTCCTTGACACTGGCTAAATGGGGGCCCGGCCTGTTGGGAGGCCTACCTGAACCTCCGATCATGATGACCACCCTTCTTCCTTAGGACCAGAATTCCACCACATTTTTCTTTCTTTCTAATTCTTTCATCTTTTCCTGTATTTGTTAATAGCATATCATTAAGTGAAAATAAATTTAGAATTCTTACAACATCCTGGTAAATTAAATTTTATGGCAGCAAATGTCTCTGGCTACAGGAATGTTTCTTGCCTTAAAATCTACCTGGATACTAATATAACCAAATTTTATTTTCCATTGTGTATTATTTGTGTAGTGTACACTTTTTTATCTTTTTACTTTGCACCATCTATTTAAGGTATGCTCCTATAGATTGCATATTATTTTTAGTGATTTCAAAAATATTTTCCCATGTTTTTCATTTGAACATAATTATACATGTGTTCTCTTAATTAATGTTCTCTATTATGCCACTCAGAGCTCAAGTGGCATAGTAGCTACACATTAGGCTGCTAGCTGTGAGTTCAAACCACTAGCTCTTCCTGGGAGAATGATGAGACTTTCTCCTTCAATAAAGAGTTGCAGTCTTAGGTGTTGATGGGATCAGGTATCAGGCATCTAAGACCCAGAACAAAATCATACCAATATGTATGGTGCGGGTGTGTGTGTGTGTGTATGCGGAGTGGAGACCCAAAACCCATCTGTAGACAGTTGGACATCCTCTTACAGAAGGGTCACAAAGAAGAGATGAGCCAGTCAGTGTGTAGGATAGCACCAATGAAACATAGAACTTTCCTCTAATTCTTTAATGTTTCTCCTCACCCAGTATCATGACCTCAATTCTACCTTACAAATCAGATTAGACCAGAACATGTACACTGCTACAGATAAGAGCCCACAACACAGGGAATCTGGGACAGATAAACCCCTCAGGACCAATAATGAGAATAGATACCAGGTGGATAAGGGGAAAGTGGGGGAAGAAATGGGGAATGGACCACAAGGATTGACATATAACCCTCTCCCAGGGGAACGAACAACAGAAAAGTAGGTGAAGGGAGACAGAGGATGATGCAATATAAGAAAATAATAATCTATAATTTATTAAGGGTTCATAAGGGAAGGAGGGTGGGGAAAGGAGGAAAAAAATGAGCTGATATCTAGGGTTTAAGTAGAAAAAAAATGCTTTGAAAATGATGATGAGTGCCAGATTCACACCCAAGGACATTTGCATGGTACAGAAAGGTGTTTAGTTTTGGAACCCAGAAATATCTGAGCAGTGATAGAAACAAGAACCTTAAGAAGAGAGCAACCACTGAGTATCATACTAATAGTTTTGTTCAAAATCTTGACTCCTCAAGTTATAAATTTATATTGGAAGCCCCAAATTCCATCAGTCCCTGTCCCATGTGATTTCTTAAAGATGTGTTAGTTTCTCTTTCTCTAAGCAACCATCCTGTCTCCAGTGTCCTTGAGATTATTAGCTATTTTTTCTGAATTTCTCTTGTTCAGCATATTGACCTCTCAAGTGTTAGTTGTCTTAGTAACACTCAATGCCTTCAAACTATTTTTTTAAATTATATTTTGCTTTTCCCTAATCCTCTGTAGGATAATTTGTCATCTACAGGCTATTTTAACTGGCTGTTTTAACATCTATTTTACTTGGTTTTTTAATTTCCCACCTTTTTTTTTAGGAGGTTTTTCTTTGTTTTTTTGGGGGGTGTTGGGACCTTTTTTTTCATTGCCTTTTTTTTTTTGGAATTCAAAGGTAATGCTAGTTTAAAAAGAAGAAGAATTAAAAGAAAGAACAAACACTCCTGAATGATAATTTTCAGTGTAGCCAATCATTCACTCTTACCATGGTTGGGATTCAAAGCATATAAAATTAGTTGCAAATTGTTTTTAATACTTGAACATTTTTGTATATATGAGATGATATAGAGGAAAAGGTAAATTTTCACCACTTTTTAACTTAAGTATGTGTTTGAGGAAATGAAATATGTGTCACATTTGACCGCCTCCTTGGCTGCATAAGGGAGGAAAATCCAACCAGTGCAAGTCTAAGGCCAAGTGCCCCAAGGCAGAGGTCACGTCCACCCTCCAACCTTCTTCATCCTAGTCTGACACTCACCCACACCTCTTAAAACTGTCCTTTGAACATTTTATCATTTGCCTTCCAGAATCCTGACTGGTACTGTGTGTAACCTACAAAAAGAATCAATGCTCCATGGTACTGTGGTTTCTTGTTTTGTTTTAAAATCAGTACTCATTCGAAATTGGTGGTTTAAACAGACACTTTTATGTCATTTGAAGGGTTTTGCTAACCATCAATCTTTTTGAATTTGTAAGAGGCTACAAGAACAAATAAAAGGAGAATTTATGCAAATGGTTTTCACTTGTTTTAGTAGACATGACATTAAACATGGGCTTGCAAAAGAGATCATATTCCTATCAGTTTCATCTTCTTTTGATAAATAGATTGAACTGTATGCAGAGAACCTCTCACCAGCATCCTCATTGATAAGCATGTAGTTATGTATCACCAATCAAATAAACAATGTGGTAAGTATATTTCATCAAAAACTGCGTGAGTCCTTTGAAAAGGTCATTTAAAAAGTGTCACATGAATATCATACTCCGATCTCTTGGTGTCAATCAAAACTCCCTGCAGTTTGTTACCTACTGATGAAGTTACTTCCGTGTTAGAAAACCTTTATACTTCCCTTGAGGTAAATGTCAGTGTTCACGTTATCATATCATGGTGATTTTTAACAAAAACCTTTCCCTCCTTCATAAGAACTAGACAAAAATGACTAAAACAAATCAGATTATTACTATAATTTAAATTATTAGGCATGAACTAAACGAAAAGGAGCTCAGAAAAGGTCTCTTGAGAATTAAATGAGGGGTCAAATACCCATAAATATGAGTGGAAATCATTTCCAATTTTTTTGAATCAGCAAGAGCACAGATATTGGCCAAAACCAAATAGTTCCCACATGGATGAAGGCTATACTCTCTGAATATAGTCTGGGGATGTTAACCACCTATCAGACAGAGCATTGTGAAGCTGATTATCACAGATGTAGTTCGGTTACAATGTAATACTTTCTCATTTGATCTCCCTTTTGACTCATTTAAAGTTGTTCCAGTTTTTAATATATTTTGCTTTCTTTCTGATTGAGGTTTTTCTGTGTTTTGTCTAGTTATTTTAAGTGTTGTTTATTTGTTTGATTCCTGTTTGTGTTTTGTATGATTTTCTGCATTTGAAATCCAGGAAAGTTAAATCTATAGAGATAATAACTGGATTAATAATCACCTAGGGACATGGCAGGTATGAATGGGGGAAATAGGTAGTTAATAACAATGGGTAAAAGAAAGAAGAAACTGTTCTGAAATTGATTGTGGTGATGATTGCACAGCTCTTCTTAATATGATTGAATAATTAAATGGTATGATATGGAAATATATGCCAATAAAACTTTTTTAAAAAGAACTCAAATCATACTTCTAGCCATTCAGAAACCCCTTTTAGCTTCACATCCTAACATTTGATCTAATACTTCATAGGACATTTTTGCTAGAGAAATGAACTCTTAAGTGTGGACTGCCTCAGGCTACTTCTCCCATATTAATTCTTTGGAAGAGGAATGAGCATAAAAGAGAATCTAGGATGAACAGAATAAAGTTCTAAAGTTCCATTGTTTCTGAGTACTTTCTCTACTACTATAACATGTCTTTCTTTATTGCATCAAAAGGAATTCTTGGTGGACATGAAAAGAAGGTGTGATGAGATAAACGTGATACAGTTCTCAAATCCTCTACTTAGACCTCAAGGTGAAAATACTGTATGAAGAGAGTCTTCCCTGCTACCCCATAGAGATGCTTTTTGAGATTCAAAGTTCTCTGGCTGTCAAAAGTCCAGACATAGCTTCAGTGCTCTCCATTTGGCACTCCCAAGGAAATTTCCCTGGTACAGAAAGGTGTTTAGTTTTGGAAGTGGGATTTGAACATGCAGAACCCAGAAATATCTTAGTAGTGATAGCAACAAGAGCTTTAAGAAGAGACCAACCACTGAGTGTCATGCTACTTGCTATTGCGGTGGTGCCAATCAGAGAAAACTGAAAAGAAACCATCATGCCAATGGCTTTCTCTCCACTATGGTGAAAGGTTCAGGGCAAATGAGCTGGGAATCCACTTACACCAAACCGAACAAGCTATCATACGAGTTAACATTCTCCTAAGCAGGTTAGTCATTTATACTCAGCCTCAGGAATCCTCATAAGGATTTCTTATGGTTAATACCACTTATGGGCTTTACAATTATAGATAAATTACTTAACCAGCCTGTGACTCAGTTTCCTCTTTAAAATGGAGATCATACCAACCCCTAGTTAGCAAGTCATTTAACACATTAGCTCTGCCCAATAAAGATGAGCTTATAAATGTACACTACTATTCCACTCACCTAGCATTTCTTTTTTATAACTCTTTTTTTGTGGAGATGGATTAATGAGAAGCTGAAAGGTGGGCTGTTTCTCTCCAACACATCCAACAGGGAGAGAGATGTAGAGAGGAAACAATTCCTCTGTATAATGTTCAGGAGCCTTGGTGGATCTGTAATTTAAGCATCAGTCTGCTAACCACAAAGCTGTCAGTTCAAACTCACTAATAACCCTTTGGGGGGAAAGAAGAGGCCGTCTGCTGCTGAAAATTATACATTCTCAAAAATCCTAAGGTGTGGTTCTACTTTGTCGTTAAGAGGCACTATGAGTTTGAATCAACTGGACCACAGTGGAGTTGATTTGGTTTCGTATAATGTTCAATGCCCCTCTTGGGTTATGGATGCCTAGAAACCATCTAGAGAATGTTATATTGCTTTTGTAATGAGTAAAGAGGTGATATGAATGATACGAAGTTATTGTCCCACCTGGGCACAGGTTTCAGAAGGCATGAGTTAGCGTGGTGGCCTCACGCATCCCTACTCACAGCCATGCCCTCGAGAACTCCCTTGCCCCTTGGGTATCCCTTGGAAAACATGGAAATGTCATCCTGCAGCCCCAGGTCATTATTTCTGACATAGATTTAATTCCATTTCCAATCATCTCAGGGAAGTTTCCCATCTTTTCCCCTTGTGCATTACATGTCCATCAGCCCCACAACATGCATCTGTGTATAAAACACTGCAAAGAGATTGTGAATAGGTCATATTTAAATTTTTCTGTCCATACTGACAAATGACATGGGCTCCTGTGGGTGTACATCTGACACTCTCATGAATAGAAAATGAATTTATTATGATTAGTGCTTTCACCTAGAATACGACATTAATTCAGTATGATTGATGGGCTACTTAAAATAAAGTAGTAACCTTTTCCTAAGGTGGCTAGGTGACTCCACATCGACTTCATTAGTAATATTCCCTGGACTATATTTATGTAAATGAAAAAAGTATTACAAGGCTACTTTATCCCTGAGAGTCAAGCATAACTCTTGATGTAACCACATCTTAACAAATAAAATCACAGTTTTTCTTTATTACAGATTTTTTAGCAATGTTTTATTCCACTCTTGAAAATTGAGTGCACTCCAAACTGAATAAAATGCTCACAAGTTATCATCAAAAATATATAATGATTAAATTTAAGACACATTTAAAAAGTGCTATTCACACCCCCTTTATTTTCAAAAACCATTGTTTAATTCCATCTTGGATAAATCAATGGTAAGCCTTGCTCACATGATTAAAATGATTCTTTCATTGATGCGTATGTTATATATTTATGAAAAAATGAAACCTCGGGTCATTTTCTATAGATTCTCAATCATTCTTTTGGACTAAAATAGATGAGCAAAGGGAATCTCTGCAACATAGGTTCATGCTGGTGAATGGTGTTTAGAAACTGCTGAATTGGTAAGGGCAAGACTTTAGATGTTTAAAATTTTTTTTTTAAACAACACACTGAAAGCCAGCTTGGAAGTCACATACTATTTGGTTCTCATTGCTTTTCCAATCATTCCTTTGATATCATAGTTCTCGCAGCAAGGTTATTTACCCACGATTGTTGTTAGGGATATATACACCATTCTCTACCATGATTGTGACCTAATGAACAACTGAATGGAGTTACATACAAAAACACCAAAAAAGACAAATTAAAAAAAAACAAGCATGACACAAGAAAAAGAAAAATGAAACAAGAATAAGAATAGGCACTGTGCACATGATAGTAGGCCTACTTCAACAGTGAATTGAATCAGATTAAAAGCTTAGCACTTTTATAATAAATAAAGAAAATTCTCCACTTGTGCCAGAGATGTGGAATGAAGTTTTACAATTGAGCCAAGGCAGTAAGTATTACTTGAAGTTAATAAAACAAATGTGCAAAGTTACACATTTTAGCAGTGGGAAAAATAAGGTGTTCCTTTACAAAGTTGCAAGAATGAGGGGTTAGAAACTTAGTCACTCATCCACACTCTGGCTTTGATCAGGTGTGACCTTGAGCAGACATGTGCTATCATTTGGCCTCACTTTCTCATCCTTTAAAATGCTAAAATACATCTCTTCTATTCTTCAGGGATGTGTTAATATGTTAGGCCAGGTTGATTAGAGAAGTACATGCAGTGGCACGCATATATATGTAAGAAAGAGCTTTTTATCAGACTAATCATATTATCAAGAAAACAACACAGCCCAGTCCAACTCAATCCACAAGTCAATCCTAGCCCATAAGGTTCCTTTCAGACTCACATAGCCCCATGCAATGATGCAGAATGCAAGAAGATCTCAGGCGGTGTGGGCAAATTTGTGTGGAACTGAGGTTGGTGGGAAAACATGGCAGGGCTCCAGAAGCACTCAATTGTCCAGAAAACAGGTTATTCAAGAGAGAGAGAGAGAGAGAGAGAGACCAGCTTTCATATATCTCAGTTGTTTCTCCAAGGGAGGTCATCAGGCTGCGAACGGAATGACCACCCATATCTGCTTACAGGTGCTATGTTGGCTCACACAGACAAAAACAAAACAAAACAAAACAAACCAACCCTAACTATCACAGTTGGGGAACAAATAAGATGTCGTTTGTGGAAATAATTTGAAAAATATAAGGCTTTAAAAAATTAACCTGCATTTAATGGTGTTTACACTCTCATCATTGTATAATACAGAAATTTCACATAACAGTAGCAAACAGTAATTTATTTAGCAAACATTTATTGGAAGCTTTCCATAACCATGAGAAGGGTGCAAAATTAACCCTACCTGTTTCTAGAGGCAACGTCAAGACAGACAAGGGGTCACACCCCAAAACAGATCATCTTTTTCTAAGCTATGTATTTTTTTTTAACAAGATAACACTTTATCACCTTCAAAGTACTCTCCATTCCACTTAATAGATTTGCCAAATCTGTGACTCCATTCTTGGAAACATTTTTCAAACTCCTCTGTTTGGATGGCTGACAACACTTCCTTCATTTTCTTCTTCACTTCTTCTAAGTCATCAAAATGCTGTCCTTTCATGTCCCTCTTCATTCACGGAAATAAAAAGAAGCCACACAGAGCAAGGTCAGGTGAGTCTGGGGTATGAGGCAAGAGAGGCATGCTATTTTTTGCCCAAAATTGGTGCACTGAGATGTCTGTGTGAGCAGGTGCATTATGTGGTGGCAAAACAGTCCCCTGTCTACCACAAACCAGATATTCTCCCACCCCCACCCTGCACATTGTTATGCAATCTTTTTAGAACCTCTAAATAGAAAGCTTAATTAACAGTCTGACCTGGTGGAACAAACTGCAAATGCACTAAGAGTTGACATTTTCATCTGTTCAGGAGGTTATTGGCTATCCAGAATAAGGTTTGTCATCAATTGACATTTCACCTTTTTTGAAATGAGAAAACCACTCGTGCACTCAAGTTTTCCCCATAGCACTGTGTTTGTAAGCTGTGTTCAACATCACAACAGTTTCTGTGGCAATTTTCCCTAGCAAGAAACAAAATTTCATGGCTGCACGCTGTTCTCTTAAATCAGCCATCACAAAACACAAGGTTTGAGTGAAACTGCTTTTCTGAAGAAACGAACTCACTGTGACCAAATATAACCTTCCCTGGCAGAGCCACTGGACACACTAACTCCAAGCAAATTGCTGAAATCTTTTTTAGAGGGGAAAATGCGTACTACGAAAGCTCCACTTAGCTCAATTAAATTCCATTTTTTGGGGGGGGAGTACCACCATGTATGTACAGAATCATAATAATATATAAGATTTCTATTTTTGCTGTTAGATTTTTAGGGTTGCTTCGGACTCATAATGATCCTATGCAACAGAGTAGAAATGCTCCCTAGGGTTTTATGGACTATAGACCCAAATGCTCTGTTGGGTTTTATAGACTATAAACTTCATGGGGGCTGATTATCAGGTCTTTCTCTCTTGAAGCTGCCAGGTGAGTTCTAACTGCCAATCTTTGGTTCACAGTTAAGCTCTAACAGTTTTATTATTCAAAACTCAAACTCAAATTCACTGCCATCGAGTCGATTCCAACTCCCAATATTGTTTTGAACAGGGTAGAACCTCCCTTTGGGTTTCCAAGACTGTAACTCTTTACAGAGTAAAAGCCTCATCTTTCTCTTTAAGCTTCTAGTTTTGGAACTGCTGATCTTGTCGTTAGCAGCTGAACATGGAACCACCATAGCACTAGGGTTCCAGTTATGTCACTAAGTCTCCTTGTATACAAATGGACTTCAAAAAGTTCGTGGGAAATTTCCATTACCTTTTAATTCCTTTCCCCCCACAATTTTTTATGCCCTCTCATCTCAGATAGACAGTGATGAAATAAATACAGATATTGGCCTCTACGTTTCTAGGAGAATCAGAAAACCTTATGGAGGAACATTCACTAACCTTAGACATTCAAGGATTCTGGGATTTAGACTTGAGGGAGAGATGAGGAAGGAAATATTCTAAGTGGAGAAACTGTGAGAATGGCCCAGATACCGGGATTAACTCAAAGTAGAGGAAAGATAGCAGGTTTCATTCAGCTCTAGCATAGGGTGAGTTAGTGATATTATTGGAAAATATACCTTAATGAATATATATCAGGTAACTTCTACATGTTTAATATGCTGGGACAATAACAGTGATCAGAACATGCCACAAGTCACTGCTCTTATGGGCTAACATTCTAGCAGTTATAAATATGCCACAATCTGCCTCTGGCTCCTGATAATTTTTCAGGCATTTCTTCCTCACAATCATTCCCCTCAGTGGTAGATAAGTTAGCACGTAATAAGCCTGTGCTTACCTAGATTATTGGGTAATCTCACATTAAGCCCCTCTCTCAGAGTAGCCAAAGCATATACAGATAGACCAGTGGTTGGACTGTTTTAAGTATATCTATTGAAAGATACATTATTTCATACATTTAATACTTAAATGAGAACAATAAAAGAGGTACAAAAAACTAGATTGTTATAAGGAAAGAGTTTCAAAATATTAAATATCTTTTGATAGCCGGGCACCATCTGATCATGAGGTGTTGATAGGATCAGGTATCAGGCCTCAAAGACCCAGAACAAAGAATCATATTGATGTGAATGATTGGGAGGGTGGCATGGAGACCCAAAGCCCTCCTGTAGAGAATTGGACATCCCCTTACAGGAGAATCATACGGAAGAGACAAGCTAGTCAGGGTGCAGTACAGCACCGATGAAACATACAATTTTCCTCTAAGGATTTAGGGACTGGGAATGGATTTATGGATTTGATTTGGGTTGAAATGTTTTCTTGATATATAATTACTTCTTGATTTAAAGCTCTTTCTTAACATATGTGAGTGTTATTGGATTTGGTTCTCTAATCATGTGTGGTTTATCCATGACCATTGTTTCACTATAGAAATATGATGCCATTTCTCTGGAGGTTGGACAATTAGGATAGTCACTGTGTTTGATCTATTAGAAGCTGTTAGGTGGCTTCTCTTCTCTGAACAAATTGTGTTCATCTTTGAAAAATCCCTTTCTACTGCTGCTGAATTTACAGCAATTGTCCTGATAATAAGTTTAGCTCTTTGAAAACTTTTAGGAATTGCATAATTCATTCATAATATCTC
>NW_022103897.1:6127789-6136128 GCF_000313985.2 Echinops telfairi | reverse complement strand
TTGATTTCCACATTGGGCAGCTGCTCAGCCACCCACCTTAGAGAGTGTCCTAATCAGGTGCCATTTTAACAACAGGTTTGCTAAACTCAATAGAAAATTAGATATCATTTCCGCCAAATTTGTGTAAACAGGTTGAAAACCACCACTGAGACAACCTTAAATTTAAAATTAACACAATTAACGTTGGCAAAGGTGCTTAACTCTGATTGTATTTGAGGAGCCCTGCATTTCTGATAGGATCCCTGGTGGCTTACTGGTTATACATACATTGGGCTGCTCACTCTAAGGTCAGCAGTTTGAAACCACCAACTACTCCAAGGGAGAAAGAAGGATTGCTACACTAGTAAACAGTTACACTCTAGGAAACCACAGTTCTACTCTGTGATAGTTGGTCACTACGAGTCCAAACAGAGTCCACGGCAGTGATTTTGGTTTGGTTTGGCATTTCTGATGTTAGTAAAAAGAATTGGGAGTCAATGCAGAAAGGTGTGAATGGGATAAATTTCCCCACTCTTCAACAATGGATAGACATTATAATCACCTGAAAAATACCCAGCTATTGAAAAATACCATGTCAAGTCACAAACTCGAGGGCAACTCATTCAGCCTCTGTCAGGTGTCATGACAGTTTTACTGTTCCTCATGCAACTCAAATATGCAGGCAAGTGACACACCACTGAAATAACTAAGGTTCCAAAGGACCTATATCACCTTTCTTTCGAGTTCATTTTCCAATGAGGATAATGGATAGATAATTTGCATTAAACCCTAAATTCTTATAATTCAGTTTTAAGCCAGTCAGCAAGTTATAAAATTCAGAAGCATTAGAAAGTAAAAATTAAGTGAAAAGGAGAATAATTTGAGGGAAACATGGACACAGAATGGGAAGAGGCAAAAACATACATATCATTTCCCAGATTTGAATCTTGACTTCAAGGTAGCTGATGATCTTTTGATGAGTCACCTAACCTTTTGGAAGTTTGATTTTTTTTTCACCCATGAAAGAAAAACAACATTAACCCTTCCTCCTACACCACAGAGCTCAGTTGAGAATGAAGGGAGACAGAATTAGTGAAATTGCATTGCAAACTAAAAAGTTCTAACACAAGTTTGAAAGATTATTTTCTAACAGCTGAAGCAACAGCAACAAATAAAATCTAGTCTTGTCAAGAACATCCCCAAACAGTGTTTTTACCATGCATTTAGACATGACAAGTGAAATCGACTCTATTGAATCTGCAATATATTTCCTGTTTGAAATACACATTTTCTATGCAAAATATGTATCTTATAGTCTTTGCCACACAAGAGTATAGATGGATATAGAAACTCTGCTGGAAATCCTTACTAGTAATTGCTCAAAACCAACTCTAACTAATTAGCTATTAACAATCAGGAACTGCTTATGCTAATATCCTTTGAAACCAAATAACCGTGAAGTAGGGCAGGAAACCTGGGGTGGAGAGGAAACCTTCACAATTCAAGAAGAAAGCAGTACATCTCAGTGGTAGAAGATAAACTTCTTGGGCACCAAAGCAATGAAAATGGAGTTGATCTATGTATCCGTGGCTGGAGCCCCAGGATATAATCTGTACAGCTGTTCAATATCAGGAGAGCCACATGGGTACCACCTCAGGGAAGATAAATATGAAACCTCTTAGGAAGATAAACACAATTGCTGCCGCTGCTAGTTCTTACATGGAAATCCTGCTGACTGTCGCTGCTGGGGGGAAGAAGAGCTCCTGAAATGCTCTGAGGCATTGAGAATTAAAGACCTGCTGCCAAATCCCCAGGGAGAAGGACTATAGACAGAAATGATCCTTCCTTCTGTCAGTTCTCCAAAGGTGGTAAGGGCACCCTATTGGATCCAGTTTAGAAGGCATGAAACAAATAGGAACTTTGCGTTATGCACTAAGTAGAAATATTGTTAAAGGGTTCTGGGAGGTGCAAATGGTCTGTGCTGGTCTACTGTCAGAAAGGTTGGCAATTTGTACTCCATAGTGCTTCCAAAGAAAGACCTGGTGTTCCGCTTCTGTGAAGGTCACAGACAGGAGCACTTATTTTTGTAGCAGTGCTACTCTGTCACACATGGCGTTGCCAGGTGCCCAATTGGCTTGATGGGAACAGGTTTATAAATATTTTTCTATATTGAAGCTATTACTCAAGGTCAGGGAATATCAGAAATATGAAAGTTTAATAGGAAAAAGTTGGATTGGTTTTGTGGTCAATGGATCCATATCCTATTCCATTGGAACCGATGGAACACAATTTAACCTTCACATAGAAGGTCAGTTGTTTTTGCAGCAGGCAGAATCTGAGGAGGGCAAAAACTGTCTTCTGAAAAGGATCTAGACTAAAACTTTAAAAAAATAAACTCATTGGGAATCTAAGTTTTCAGTAGTAATGCTGAATTCAAGAAGCAACCTAAACATATTAATGAAAACCCACGACTGATTTCATTATTGAAGACATTATATTGTTATTCATAAAATACACCACATAAAAGGCAGCAATGTCATGTATGCAATGTCAAATAAAAAGTGCCCCAGACATTTAAAGAGTATGAGACACAGCCACCCCCAGCCTGAGACCAGAAGTGCTAGACAGATCCTGGCCATGACTACCTACCACTCTGATCACAAGCGATGGTCCTAGACTGAGTGAGCTCAAACAATAGAACACATTTCAAAATAATTAAAACAAAAAAAAACCAAAAACAGGCTTTAGTAAGTCTGATAGAAACTGTTGGCACCTACCACACACCCTTCAAACCTTGAATGGAATCCACCCTTGGGATCCCATTCCAGTCAATCAACCAGATTGTAAAGTGGTCAACCACACCTGAGAGGGCAGTGTTCTTCAGAAAATCACCCGAAGGGCAGCACCTGTCCAAAACATAGAGTTCAGATGGCAGGAAAGAAGGACAAAGATTATAGGAAAGCTGTTTTTATTTTCCCTTCACGTTTTAGTTATCATTTGATCTATGATGTATTCTTACTCATGAAAATATCCTTGAAAAATCACTCCCAAGCTACTTTATTACACTGAGAGATCTCATTGGAATACTTTACCTTGAGAGTAACTCTCTAGAAACTGGATGCCTGCCCTTAGCTTCAATAGAATCCTAACCTGGCACTAAAAATGTAGAGAGGGATACAATCAGCCAGAAGAATTCTCGGTCAGTTTTAGAGCTGTTTATAGTTAAACAATCAAACAAAAGTACAAGCCCATTGCTATTGAGTTGATTCTAACAAATAGTGGCACCATGTGTGTAGAGTGTAACTGCTCTAGAGGGCATTCAGGGTTCTGACCTTTCACAAGCATATCGCCAGCCCTTTGAACCACCAACCTTTGTTAATAGTACAGAGTTTAACCTCTTTCACCACCCAGTGACTCTGTTTATACGTAGAGGAGAGATTTAGAACAATCAAAACACCACTGTCATCCAGTTGATTGGAACACATAGAATAGGCTGCTGAGACACACAGTACAGGTTTCTATTGCTTTCTGGAAACAGCTTCGTCTTCTTCTTTGGAGCTGCTGGCAGATTTGATTCACCCACTTTGCAGTTATCAGCCCAATGCCTAATGGAGAGCACCACCAAGGTTCCTTCTACAGACCAGGTTCTTTAACGCAAATGCACCCTGTCACAGAGCTGATTCCAATTCAAGGACCTTTCGTGGTGTTGTGGATTACATGTTGGACTGCTAACTGAGAGGTCAGCAGTTTGAACTCATCAGCCACTCCACAAGAGAAAGATGAGGCTTTCTGCTCCCAGAAAGATTTACAACCTTCGAAACAGGGGCAGATGTATTCTGTCCTATGAGCTGGAGATCAATAGGTACCTTGCTATTATAAACCACAATGCTTTCTGATAGTGCCTCTCTGTTTGCTTCATGGCTTTTAGCACAATGTATAGAATCTGGGCTTACTTTGAGGCATTCCTAAGATTTAGAATGTGGTTCTAGGGCATCGAAGAAAGCAAGTACTAGTGAGATCGCTGAAAATGCAACTGAAATGGGGGTCAAGATATGGAACAAAGCTCAAACCAGATTTTCCCTCAACAAAGAAGAAAATAATTTTCTTTGACAGCGTTGAAAAGATTTCGCTGGTCAAGTCTGTGCCACTCACCATTTCCCTAGAAGAATGTATTGTTGAATGTAGTGTATTGAAATAGTAATATAGCTCACAGATTATATCATAAGTATGTGTTGAAATGATAATATCATCCTCAGATCACATGACACTCAGGTATGATACAAATTCTAAATAAAAATTAGTGACAGCCATTGAATTTGAGGACCTAATACTAATCTTTTGCCCGAGAACACTGGCATCATTTACCTGTGGATATCTTAGAGTTCTATAAAGTGGGCATTGGCAGTGCCCCAAAGCATGCGTTCACAATTTCTATTGAAAGAGAATGAAAGGGGGGAAAGAAGCTAAACGGTCTCCCTGATGTAATAGTAGTTAGTGCCCTTTATTACATCCCTGGGTTGACTTGTATAAGGCATAAAACACCAGTCAAAGGTAGTGTAGAAAAATATATGTAAACCAAGCTATTTTTATTGTAGATAGTCACTATTTGACTGACTTTTCATGTCTAAGCAGCTGTTTTGACATTCTGTAAACATAGCATGAATAATTTCATCTCATTTCTATCATTCCTAAATTGAAACGACAATGTGTTTGTGTTTTGTAACATTTCCTAAAGTTGACAATTTTGTAAACATTTAGATGATTGACCCAGCTTCTTAAAAATCTATCGACATTGTATGTAGATATGTATATATATATACACACGCTCACAGATATTTCCCAAAGTAGATGATTGGTTCTGGAAAAAGAAGCCGCCGCCGCCACCGCAGCTTTCTCATTTCCAAAGGGCATTGGTGTGCCCACCTCTTTCTTTGTTTCCAAGACTCACCTTTCACTATATCACTTAAGTGGAACATAAATTTATTTTAAAAAGCTTACCTCCACTTAGGTGCCTATCAAAAAAAAAGAAGGAAATATTTGTCACAAGGTTATCAAAAATGTCTGGTAGCAATTTTTTATTTAATTAAAAAGAGAGAATCAAATCCTGTCACAGGCAGGTGGAAGGATACCACAGGCGGGACTGTGTTTTCCAATGGCATCCAGCAAGATAATGAGTCCATGTCTATGGAAATTGATTCATTAATATTTCATTGAGGCAGCTTCAGAGCAATTCAAGAACCAGCTCCCAGGAATTCAATCAGTAAATTCAATGAATTGTTGAGCTTAAAACACCAGGGGGGGGGGCAGGGGGGCAAAAATATACATACATTTGGCATGTGTGCATATTTATACATACTGATGTATACTGATGTGACATGTACAGTCACATAAATACAGGCCTATATATTAAAACACAGCACATGTAAGAGAGTGTCATTTCTGGGCTTAAATCCAGTCTCACATACCTCTATTCTTTATCTAGGAAGATTTTCCAATAAAATCAAAAGCACTGCTTAATATCTCCCACCCTCTGCTTACCATAAATCTCAACATCAGACTTGGGGAAACAAGTTTAACAAAAATGTTCGTCCCAACTTTTGAATTGGTGGTCACATATTTATCAGTAGAGTCCCTTCCATCAATTAACAGGATGTAAGGATGGCTCTCCGGGACCCTGCTGAGCCTGGAAAGAGGAGATCAAATGTTTCATGGTGGAAGGGCTGATGCTTTTGGAACAAATTAGCCAATTTACCTCATAATATGCACATTGAAAAGGGCCAGTTAGGGAAATAGATTCAAATTATCTTGTCCACTAAGTAATTGGTCTTTGGGTGTCCCCAAACACCAACCTATAAATAATTTTATTTTCATTTTGGATCAATCCTTCTAGCCCTTGTCTAACTAACCTGTATTGATGTCTTTTTAATTAAACCATGCGTGATATACTCGCTCGGCAGTGGGGCCTACTGAGTGTGCATGCTAGGAATTCCAGATAAGGTAATTATGCTATTTGTCACTGTCATGATTAATGTGTGACAGCTGTTATGACAGCTGTGCCACTGTTTTGTCACAATACTCTGTTCATCCATAACAAAATTAGCTGTCGCACTCAAAGGTACACACTTGCTGCTATTTCTTTCTGAAGTCAACAATGAGAAAATCGAGAGGGAATATTACATGAACTCCATGACAAACAAGAAAAATGACATCTTTATTTTTTTTCTCTCTTTAAATGATGATATAACCTGCCTGCATTGGAAATGCAGATAGCTCACCTCAAGCAAACAAGCTGTCAGGAGGAGCCAGTCCGCCACTAATCTAGCTAACAAGGTCTCCGTGTGTGGGGGGTTTGCTTCATCATTTGAATGTGCCTTGTCAGGCAAGCTGTTTAGATGTTACCCAAATTAGCATTGGCTGGAACTGCTTCTGCCTGTCAAGGTGGGAAACTGCAAATACGGAGTTATAATAGGAAGCGGGAGATGGTTCTCCCTTTTCTTTGGGCATCAGTCAAGTAGAGCCAAATAGGCGGTTCTTCCTCGATGTCCTTCTAGATAGCCATCACACTTCCTCTTCCCCCCACCCCTATCCCCCACATTCTGAACTGAGGAAGAGGCTTTCAGGAACTGACTTCAAATAGAGATGTGATGTGTCAGATGAAGGCAGACATTAATGTTAACCAATATTGTTTCTTACAGGACCCTGAAACTGGACTATAAGACACTAATGGGAGGAGACAGATGGCTACAATAAAAGCATCATTATTCTATAGCTTTGGGTGAAGTGGTGACTGCATATGTTCCATACATTTAAAAGGGGCAAACAAACCATTCCTGTAGCTATCTATTCATAATGCAAAAGAAAGATTGTAACAGCAGAGATTTGTAACTTCAGAAAGTGCCATAGAAAGAAAATAAGTCTTGTCAGAAACAAATATCTAAATGAATGTGGTATTTTGTTTTCTAAAAATTAAGAAGGGGAACAACTGTGGCTATTATTATTTTTCAACAAGTGATTATTTTGACTTACTAACAATATATTTCAATTTGCCAATCACTTAGCCAGCAAATATAACTTGCACTTTTAATAAAGATATTGTTTAAATCAGAACCATCTGCACGCTCTCTCCCAGGCTTCTCCTATGAAAAGAATCCTGGCGCAGAAAACAGAATTATTTCTAACAATTATGATGATTACAAAGGAACTGTTACCACCTGCCACTAACTCTTGGCCGTCATTAGTTAATGAAGGGCTTAATTAGAATATTTATCAACAATGACCCAAACTCCTTTTGATTTCTCCCTGATTTCTTCAAGCAGGGAGAGTGAACTCTGCAAATTCAAGCAATTAGAAGACACTAGAAAACCTGAGGACCTACTTAATAGTTTCTTAATCAGGACACCCAGGCTTTATTCAATCACTCTAAAATTGATGTTCTCTATTTGTGACAAATATGTAGGCCCTTACTGATTCCTTTTATTTTTGAAGAGTGTTTCTTACCTCAGTCAAAGGGAGCTGAAAACACTTGTTGCCGTATATTATTATCAAGCAGATAGTGATTAACTATTAGGTCACACAGGGGTAGTGGATAAAGGAAACCACGAGTGTCCGTGTGCTGAGTCTGTACATTCTTGGCATTTACCAAAAGCATCTTTGTTAAGCGTGCTTCCATTCTAAGAGCTAACTGCCTGTTGGAAAAAAATCCACCTCAAATACCATCCTTCTGAAAGCTCTGTTTTGCCACCTTGTCTTCCTGTTCTTCTTTGTCTCTGAATTCCTGTAGCATCTGAGGCGCTTTGTTTGCTCATTTCCCTTAGGTCCCTCTGCTTTTGATTTAATGGGATTGTTATTGATACGGTTTTCCTACCCACGGGTTCCCAAAGAGCCGAAAACACTTTTTTGGGGGTGCTGGGGGTGGTGTCTGATAAATTTATCACATATTCTAGTCTACTATTTCTTGAATCATAGACCCTTTTTTAATATTTATTTCAAATGAACTAGTACCTAATTACATATTCAGAGGAGTGTATATTATAGTACTTGTATCCAAATGTATATAAGTATTTAGAAGCTGTTTAATGGGTGCAACTCTTTGTAAGTTGACCATGAAAACCTAGTTTCAAATCAGAACACACTTAGCATCATCTCTGTTTTACCTAGAAGGTGTCTCAGATAATGGAACTCCTAATCTAAGCCTGATAAAAAATTTCCTAACCCACTTACTCATTGCAAGAACACATTGTTCTATTAAATTGGCATTCCAGGATGCACACCTTCCAGACACGATTGCTGAAGAAAAATGTGAACATAAGCAAAGGTGGTGAAGAAAGCTGATGGTGCCCAGCTACCATAAGATATAGCAT
>NW_022103897.1:6123013-6126533 GCF_000313985.2 Echinops telfairi | reverse complement strand
AAGTTCCTAACCAAAGGAGGTGCTTCAACCCGGAAAATAATGTTTTCTTCTTCAAAACCAGGGTGGTGTCCAAAGTTCAGCTCAGTCTCCTTGAAAAGGCATCCACAGAAATTCATAAGACAACACCAAACAAAATGTAACTGTTGCAAGAGTTTTTGTGGGAGGGAACTTTCACAGAAGGCCATGACAGTGGAGGAGAATTGTACTTCCAACTGTCCACATGTCTGTGAAGTTAGCAATGAAGCACTGAAATAGCTAAAGCAGCAGAAATATACTGAAAGGCTTGTGTAGGGGAAATGGAAAATTAGAACTCAGCACTTATGAGTAGCTAACTAGTGTGAGGAACCCAAAGTGCCAGAATAGAATGAGGGCGGAGTGATTAAAAAACGAACCAAAGTGAGCATCAAGGAAGGGAGGACCGAGATCTCCAGTGACATGGTGGGTTAAGCGTTGGACTGCTAAGCACAAAGTCGACAGTTCAAACCTACCATCTGCTCCTCAGGGAGAAAGATGAGGCTTTCTGCTCCCATAAAGATTTACAGCCTCAGAAACCTTGGGAAAAGGAACGGTTTTGGTCTGTCCAAAGGGCATCTGCGAGTTGAAATAGGCTCGATGGCAGTGAGTTTGAAGTTTTGAAAGAATACGATTCTACACAGGCTTCGTCCCTCCTCGAAAAAGCAGTATGTACCAGAAGCCAATAGAGTCTGATTTGAACTTAATGTATAATTGCATGTGTTTGATTTCAGTACATTTTATCTGAGAAGCCCTGGTAGCATAGTAGGTATGTGTTGGGCTGTGATCCGCCAGGTTGGCGTTTCAAAACCACTAGCAGCTCTGTGGGAGAAAAACTGGGTTTTTTGCTCCGGTAAACAGGTATGGGCTCAGAAACCCATAAGCGCTCGCTGTGAGTCAGCATTGACTCGATGGTAGGGAAAGTTTGAGTTTTTGAGACATTTTACTAAATTATGCAGATTTAGTTCCTCCTTTAGCCTTTTAAAGACATAACTTTAATTTAAAGGCATAACTTAACTGATACACTTCATAAAGAGCCACCAAGTCAGTGAACTAAATTAATCAATACTGGAATCTTGATAGGATGATATAACACAACCATTGTCCACCACAGCCATTGAGTTGATCACAACTCTTCATGACCCTCCCTGTGTTAGGGTTTTCAAGACTACAAATCGTTAAGGATGCCCACAGCTTCATCTTTCTTCCGAGGAGAAGCCAGTGGGTTTGAATGTCCACCCTTGCAGTTAGCAGCGTAATCCCTATCCCACAACACTCTAAGAGAGCAAATAATGTCTCCTTTGCTCTTGCTAATACCTGTACTGGGACTTGTCTCCCAGGGATTAGTCTGCTGGGCTCTTCACTGATCCAAAGGCAAAACGATGATTTTTGAATGGCAGTACCTATCTGTTTTCTCAGGATCAATTTCTAAACTACCCACAGGGTCGCAATGACCGTTAATCTAATCAAATGCTTACAAATGTTGAAAATGTGACTAAAATCTCACACACCACATGAATTGTCCTCCCCCTCAACAGTGACCAACAAGCTGGTCATCAAATCATTATCCCATGACAACCTTTTTGGAAAGCTTTGTTAAAATCAGATGACATCTCAGGGAGAGTATACCAAAAACAACAATAAACCCACTGCCATCAAGTCAATTCTGACCCTACTGGACAGAGTACAACTGTCCCTGTGGGTTTCCAGAAGTGTCCCTCTTTATTGGGGTGCACAGCCTCATCCTTCTCCCAAGGTAAAGTAGAGAATCGTGTAGGGCTGTAAGGGTTATTCAGAAGACTAAAGGATGGAGCACGTGGATCTGTAGCCTGGCAGGTGGTGTGACATAGTCCCATTTTTCAAATAATGAAGTGGCTCGCTAAAATCTTCCCTTTAATGTATGCCAAGTTGACCTTTTTTTAACACTTTTAATAAGTGGTCTAGTTCTAGGGACCATGTTTCATCTTGATAATGAGAACGTTTCCTCTTTTGTCTCAGAACAATAATGCATTCAGGCCCTTCTCGACCCACGGCTTTCAGCCATGACTGCACAATGAAATCATCTTGGGACCTTTAAAAAGTTGTAATGCGTATGTCCCGCCCTCAGATATTCTGATGTAATTGCTATGGGATACAGCCCAGGCACTGGGACTTTTAGGAGCCCATGGGCTTGGAAGCTATTGTCATAGCTGAATGTTTCTCTGACTTTAATGTACATATAAATCATCTGAAGATTTTATTAAAGTTCAAGTTCTGATGTAATGTGGCCTGAGGCTGTATTTTCAATAAGTTTCTAGATGATACGGATTACACTTCAATAGCAAGGATGAGAATGGTTTATTTCCACGCATCCTATAGTGTATCTGGGATAAATGGTGAGGATTAACTGGGAAGAGTGATGCTATATGGTCCTCTTCCAACATTCTTTTTTTTTATCGTTTTATTGGGGACTCATACAACTCTTATCACAATCCATACATACATACATTGTGTCAAGCACATGTTTACATTTGTTGCCATCATCCTTCTCAAAATATTTTCTTTCTACTTGAGCCCTTGGTATCAGCTCCACATTTTTTACCCTCCCTCCCCACTCCCCCTTCCCTCACATATCCCCTCTTCAAACATTCTTTTCATATTCCTTCCCAACTCAATCTCAGTACCCATGATTACATTTATGTGAAGATATGGATATTAAGTAGATGGGGAAAAATAGCAATGATGACTGTATAACCCCACTCCAGGGGAAAGAATAACATATTTGTAGGTGAATGGACATATTTGATGGTGTAAGATACAGCAAATAGTACTACTACTAATATATAACGTAATAATAAGGGTTCTTGGGGAGGGGTAAGGCGGGGGAGGGAGAGACAAAGGGGACCTATTTTCAAAGAGTTCATGAAGAAAGAAAATGTTTTGAAAATGATGGTGGCAGCAATTTTACAATTATGCTTGATATAATTGAATTGTGGATTGTTATATGTAAGAGCTCTCAATAGAATAATTTAAAGAAAAGAAAGTAAAACCACCTATATTTGCTGGAAAGTTGCTTATATCTCTTAGAAATAATGTATTTCCTAGCTATGGTCAAAATAATTATTGAAATTTATTACTAACATATATAAACTACCATAAATCTATTATCAATTATTTTGTATAAATTTTTCTTTAAAATGGAGGATTCATAAAAAAAAAAAAGAATTCATACAGATGAAGTTGTTTGTGGTTGTTAGACGCTGTTAAGTTGATTTCAACTCATAGTGATCCCACATGACAGAGGAAAGCTGCCCCATTGGGTTATTGAGTTAGTTTATTATGCCAACCTGGCCGATAAGCACATGTGGGGTTAATTGAAGGGCGGAAAGATAAATGGTTGGTGAGCTTCACCTTTGGAGCTCTGAGGTCTCTTGCTTTCTGATGGTCGGACCAGGGTGCAGCTGCCTTAGCCAGTTCCCTGCTTTAGCTGGAAAGGCTCACTTCCTGCCAGAGGTCCCCAAGGAGAAGC
>NW_022103897.1:6101052-6121625 GCF_000313985.2 Echinops telfairi | reverse complement strand
TTCTTGCATTGAGGGAGTACTTGAATGAAGGCCCATTGGGGCATTTTTATTACTTTTTTTCCTTGATTCCAAGCATGTCAATGCTTTTAGTAACATGTGACAATTTTATTTATTACAAAACAGGAAATTAATTCAAGAATATATTGGTATGATTTCTTGAGAGAACCCTTTGTGTTGTGTGTGTGTGTGTGTGTGTGTGTGGAAGGGGAGTGTCTTCAAATAAATATCACTTTGAAATGAGGAATTCTTCTTTACCCAGCTGTCATAATTTTCATGAGTTGGGATGCATTTATCGACATTTGAGAAATTGTATACATCACATGCTTTAGCTGACTAAAACAGTTTACACTTCTTAAAAATCATTTTATTGGGAGCTCTTAAAACTCTTGTTACAAACCATACATCTATTGTACTTGACATATTTGTACATATATATTCCATTGTTCCTTTCTAGACATTTACTTTCCATTGAGCCCTTGGGACCAGCTCCTGTTTTTTCCCCTCCCTCACATGCTCCCAACCCTCCTGGTCCCATGATAGATTGTAGATTGTTAATTATTTTCAAATTTCACACTGATCACTGTCTCCCTTCCCCTCTGGTTTCTGTTGCTTTTCCCCCTGGCAGGGGGGGCATGGGGTTATGTGCCATTCATTGCAATCGGTGGCCCCCTTCCTCCACACCCCTGACCTTCTTCCCCCTACCCTTTTGGTATCTATTCCCATTCCTGTTCCTGGGTTCCATGTGTTGTGAGTTTTATCTCTTGCCTACACCTATGTACATGCTCCCGTCTAGTCTAGATTGGGAGGTAGCACTGAGGTCGTGATAGCAGGGGGGTGAGGAGGCCTCCACAGAACAGAGGTATATTGCGTGAGTCATTAGTGCTCTACTGCACCCTGATTGACTCAACCCCTGCGTGTGAGCCCTCTGAGGGGGGATGCTCCATTGGCCATAGATGGGCTTTGGGTCTCCGCTCCAAGCCCCCGCCATTCTCACCAATGGATTTTTGCTTGTTTGTTTACTGTTTGTTATGAATCATCAGATGCCCATTGCCCAGTCTCAATGACACCTCACAATCACACCGGCTGGTGAACTTTTTCATGTGAGCTTGTTGCCTCACTGTTGTTTAACTTCGAGCCTTTAAGACCCCAGACACTATGCCTTTAAAAGCCGGTCACCGTCCTCTGTCTTCACCACATCTGCTTTTGCACCTGTTTTGTCTTCAGCAATTGTGTAGGGGGTGGGGTGAGCATTACAGAATGTCACTTTGTTAGAACAACATGTTGTTGTATTGAGGGGAGGTATGAGCCAAGGCCCAAGGCCCATCTACATCTTCAGTGTATTGCCTTATAAAAAATGTACAGAGGGCAATACCACTATTGCTATGGATTAATGTATTTACATAAGTGCACACCTCTGTTAATCTCCCTATCTATGCCTTGGCTTCCTAGAGCTTGCCTCTGGTTCCTTTTGCCTCCTCCTGCCCCACCATCACTTTCCCCTTCTTCCACCTCTTAGTGCTTCCTCTCCACTAGCTTGGTTTGCTCGAATACTCACAGGATCTCTACCCTCTCCTAGATGCTGGTTCCGCTTCCCTAGTTGTTCCCCTGTCCCTGACGCCATCCTCTCACCACACCCTTCTCCTCACCTGAAAGGAGGAATTCTTTATTTCATCCCCAGACTTCTGTAAATTTGTTGTGATCTGTGGGTCTTAAATATAAAACTGGCTGTACAACTAACAACTCAAAATATCCCATGGTACATTTTGACACAGCCTCTGTTAAAATTTCAGAATTTGGACGACTATACGGATTTTCCTAGGCATTTATTTATGATGGAAACGCAAAGAGAAATGTGCTCCTCTAGTCACCACGTCACAGTAGAATTAAAAGCAACGGCAACATTTCCTTTTAAGAAGTTCTGGGTGCTCAATCATTAAGTGCTCAGCTGTTTACTAAATGGTCAGTGGTCCAACACGACCCCACCCCCACCCCGCCACCCCACCCTCACCCACTGGCAGAGATGCCCTGGGGATTTATTCCTGTGAAGATTACAGCCTCAGAAACCCCATAAAAGAGTTCTACTTTATTTTATAGGGTTGCTAAAAGTTGGAATCAATTTGATGCCACGCAACAACATATTTTCATTCCTCTCCATGTTGCATTATCCTGCTTCTAACGAGATACTTTCTCAGAAACCCACAGAGATAGTTCTGCCCTGTCCCATAGGACACTGAGCTTCAGCATCGACTCGATGGCAGGGAGTGAATTGAGAGCAGAGGTCAACAAACTATGCCCTGTGGGCTAAATCCATGCACCATCTGCTTTTGTGCAGTTCACACACTTAGAGTGGTTTTCACCTTCTAAAATGGTTGGGGGTGGGGGGAGTATCTTTCACAGCTTTTAAAGTTATATAACATTCAAATTTCTGATTCCATTAATCAAGCTTTATTGGGATACAGCCACACTTATTTGTTTGCATGCCTAAGGTTCATTTTGTGCCACAAAAGCACAGTCAAGTATTTGAGACTAGACCACCTGCTTGCAAAGCCTAAAATATTTATTACCTGCCTCTTTATAGAAAATGTGTGCTAACTCCTGCTCTAGGCCTATACTTACTTTCCTTCATTCGTACTCAAAATTCAGTGTGTGTCTTGTGTTGTAAAATGCATTGGATTTCCATGTTTTGATATATACTCCTTCTCTCGCTTCCTTTGCCATGCATATAAGATACACACACACACACACAAACACAAATCACAAACATACACACATGTGTGCATGTGGGTAAATATTTTGTGTTCTCTTGTATTCTTACAGGTAGGACATCTAGACAGCATCTGTTTTGAAACAAAGTCCAATTTTCCTTGCCTGGTCATGAGAATGAAGGTCTTTAAGAGGGAATTGATGTTGGAAATCAGAATCACCTGCCCCTGTTGAGTGCTGTCTCTTTTGGCCCTGCTCCTAGAAGCTGGGGTCTCTTAACTTATGCTGCAACTTTTCTCCCAGGATTTCTGTGTGGCAAACATTCCCAGATGGAAAAGACCCCCTTCTATTGTGGACATTTTCTATCAAGAAGACTTGCAGCTAGAAACTGGCAAGTGAAAACTTTAAGCATTCTGAGTCCACATGAGAGAATATTGAGACAGCTTTTAAAATCTGCAGGAAGCATTTTTCTGTATTATTATAATTAATTTAAACAAAAAGCAGTCCAACTGTTAGTGTTAGCCCTGATGAAGATCAAGAATCTCAATGTGCCTGCCCCCTTGAAAACGGGTTGCAAGTAGTAACAAGGCCCTATAGACATTCATAGAGGGAATAGGGGGTAAAAAGCAAAGAAATGCTTCAAACAATCATGCTGTTCGTACAAGGGTGTAGATCAGTGGTTCTCAACTTTTCTAATGCTGCGACCCTTTAATACAGTTCCTCATGTTGTGGTGACTGCTGAACCATAAAATTATTTTCATTGCTACTCCATAACTGTAATTTTGCTACTGCTATGAGTCAGCCGATCCCTGTGAAAGGGTCGTTCAACCCCCAAAGGGGTTGTGTGTGACCCACAGATTGAGAACCGCTGTTGTAGATGGTGCAAGTACTAATGGTATAAATATGTTGTTCTTTTGTGTTGACCCCATACATCAGAGTTGAACTATTATGATACAATAGTGTCCTAATACTATTCACCTTCTAGAATGGTTTGGGGGAAAAGGTATCTTTCACAGCATTTAAAGTTATATAGTATTCAAATTTCAGTGTCCATAAATAAAACTTTATTGTACGGAAACTCTGCTGAAACCTGTTTATTATAAAAGCAACATGCAGGTGTCCACAGAGAGCTGGTTGGTTGCTGTACCTGAGGTGGGTTTGACAGGTCTCCCACAAGGAAAGTGAGAATTCTACCACTGAATCAGCACTGGGTCCGTAAATACATGAGTGGCTCTGAATACATGAAGGAATGTTAATTGTTCTTGCAAAGATATCCTGAGATCATAACTGAATGACTGTGTGGAGGAAATTATAAAGTCCTAAGATTCTAGAACCTTCAGAAGTATAGTGCACCACAGGGGAGTGAGGAGATGCAAACTTTGATGCTCAGCCACAACCAGTTCTATTGGCAAGGTCATGAACCCCAACAGTTATGAGTGTCAGCTTCCTCAATGATAAAAGGAGGATAATAATGCTTCATCAACCTGCTTTGAAGATGGATTTGAAATTTAAGTGTGATACATTAAATGCCCCTCATGGGTGGTAGATACCCAAACCCACTGCTATTAGTGAAAGACTGCTGTGTTTTCATATAAGAAGCCCTAGTACACATTGAGTTAGGCACACTGCAAGGTTGCCAGTACAAACCCATCAACTTTGTAACTGCCTTAATTAACATTCTCTGTTTTACCTCCCTAGTTTATAATATCTGTTGCAATGGCTACACAGAAACTCACAGACATAATTCATGATTAAAGGTTTATTAAGGAAGTTATTAAGTTGTAATATCAGTGAGAAATGCCCAGGTTTGAGTTGTTTATCGGAATTATAAAATTCTGTCAAGTCTGCTAATAAATGCTCAGAGGACATACCACTTTGCTATAAGCCTCCATTGGAAGGCACTTGGCTTAAGCTCCTTGGATCACTGTAACCAGCTCCCTGAATTAAGTGCCTTGAGGCACCCCACCCCAAAGGCACTCAGATCCACTTGCATAGGTCCGAAAATCTAACTTGTTCCAATTAAATGTGCAAGCCATCCTCCTGCACAAAAGCTCTCAGCTGTGCTTGCTCCGTGGGTTGGGAAGAGGATCACTCTGCTCCTTGTTCTGGCTCCTGGTTCTGCTGCTGTTCCTCTATAGTTGTAGCTGTCGTCTGGATACCAGCTGGATAGAAGGTCCACTTAGCTGGGTTGGAGATCCAGAGGACATGCTCCACTCCACACCTGGCTCAGAGGGCTCATTTTATACACAGCAGGGTGGCACCCCAGGGAATGTATTGGCAGTTACTCACTGGTGAATCCTATCAGTATCGTCCCTTACTTGCTTACAGACGCCACGCAGGGAAAAGTTATTTGATGGCAGTGAGAGGCTTTGGTTAGAAGAGCCAGAGTACATAATCCACTGCCCTGCAGAGTGCTCCTAGGAAAACAGAGAAAGCTATCGTCTCCCTTAATGTCTTATACTATCTGACATCTTACGTACAGCTCTGCAAATCACAACCAACTCAACTAAGCGGTGAGTTAGGCTTTGGTGTGGGGATTTCAATTAACCTGTTCCTTTTAATGCTCATAAAAACAGAACTTCTTAAATCCAATCTCAATGTTGTAGCAAGAAAGTTTATTTCCTAGTATCTATTTAAAAATATGAATACACATACATATAAGATGAGCCCAGCGTTAAGATTCTGAATGGCTCCTCCCAGCTGGTCTCCAGATGGGGAAGCTGTGGGTTAGCTCATGGACCACCAAGTTCACAGATTATGGCAATGGCAAAAGCCTCCAGGAAACCAAACCAAACAAGCCCATTCTATAGTTCCCCACATTCTCCCATTGGAAAATGGGACCTCCAGGATCATTTTGCTGTGCTTTCAAATGTGAGAAATCAAGCAAAACTGATAGATCTAAACAAGCCATTTGCAAACACCAGCTGCTCTGTGGAAGAAACAGGGCTTTCTGCACCATAAACAGGTAGAGTCTCGGAAACTCACAGGGGCCGCGTTACCTACCTATCCTGCCTCTCCTATGGGGCAGCTATGTGGAAGCATATACTCAGGGACAGTGAGTTTCATTTTGCTTTGATCTCCCCAACACAGCATTTGTGACCATAAAATGTAAGCCTTTGTTTTGGTATCCGTGGCTTTTTGGGGTTTGTTTTGTTGTTTATATCTAACTATAGAGATGTAATAATCATTTATCAGGAAAAATAGAATCTTGAAATACCAAAACCTGATTTTGGAAGAGAACACATGGATTTTTCTGTATTATAATAGTTAAAATAATATTTTATTATGGCATTATTCTCTTTATGTACAAAAGGATAGATAGCACTACACAATTTTTACACGTAGGAAAATGAACATCCAGAATTGAAATAGTATTTTCAAAATCACATGGTTAGCATGAGCAGATCTGAGTTTATAATTCTGGGATCTGTACATAAGCTTATTATGTGTTTCCTGTGAGTCCCGTAGGAATTTGCTTCTAAGTGCCAACACTATGGTTCTAAGCACCCAGCACATACGTGTTATGTCATGCTCATTGCTATGAGGTCAGTGGGGAGAATTACAGTTTATTGCATCTAGCGTATGTGTGTGTTCTGCCTATGGAAACAACTCTGGAAAACTTGGATTCATCCAACAATCTTCTGTTGAGCAAGAGGAAAAGATAATAAACTTCAGCCTGGTTCACGGAATAAATTTTGTGCCCCACATGTCCTGCTTTACATTGTGTTCTTTTCCTTAGGTGCTGTCAAGGTAGTTCCAACTTTTGGCAGTCCATGGTACTTTCAGTATTCTTCTCCAGCACCAAAATTCAAATGCATTGATTCTTCTTCTATCTTCTTACTCAATATCCAAATTTCATATGCATATAATGTGATTGAAAAAAACCACAGCTTGAATCAGGTGTTTTTTTTCTCTTTTGTTTCTTTGTAAACAAAAGATTTTTAAAAATATATAAATATCCAATTGGAAGGATCAGAAAAATCTGGCAGATCTACCAGGTCCATGACCTTAGTTCACAAATAACTGGCCAAGAGAAAGGAAGGAAAAATTCTGTTCACTCAGCCCCAAGCAAGGGCATAGCACAGGTCCATCAATAGTACCCAGAAGGAGAATCAGCAGTCTTCCTAAAGAAACAAAGGTTCCAGACCAGAAGTCAGCATCAGAGTGTGTGTTTTGTGAGATGGAGGATTTTGTGGATTGGTGTTGGACATATGGGTTAATGTCGGACTTTTGGGCTTGGGCAGCACTGGGTTGGGATGTTTTCTTGATGTGCACTTAACCTTTACATAAAACTCTTATACATGAGTTGTTGTGGATTTGTTTCTCTAAAGTACCCAGACTAACACAGCATTAATTGTTCTTTCTTTCTCAATTGTAAGCCACCCCTTATTATTTATCATTTTGATCGTTATTTTGCATTCTTTTGAAATAATTATGTATTGCTTTTTAACTTTTTAAGTTTAAATTCTTTCAGTAGCTGATCATCTTAATAAACAGTTATTTCTAGACTAGCTAATATAGTAAACATTGCAATGTTACTTTATTTTTATAAAATCCATTTCCTTTTCATTATTTTTGACTCACAGGGAAACATTGTAAGGCTTGAATTTGCCTGTGGCTTTGTAGTTTGGTAAACGCCTTCTTGGCACAGGCATTAGTCAAACAGCATATGAGCTGTTTGTGTAATGGAAAAATAAATCTTCTTAACTATGAATTGGAATGTCTCACGCAGAATGCAACGTAGAGTTAGAAACTAGAATCTGGGAGAACCCACCCAAGCATCCATTGCCCTGTTTGCCACAGCCATGCAAATTACAACTGGGTTATCTGGTAGCTTTCAAAGAAGACATGGTTGTTTAAAAGTTGATATTGAAATGTTAATAAAAATCAAATAAAAGAGGACAGGCCATACATAGTAATGTAAGTCAAGCTTTTACTTTAAGAATAATGAAGACTTTTATCTGGAAGAATTAGAAATGAAGACTCCATGTCAAAGTGTGTAAACTAAAAGAATAAAATGAAGCACTAAAGAAATGACTGAAAATATTACAATGATACTCTTTGCAGAATCATTTTATGCATATGATTTTATTGGATTCCTATGCTGTTGTGTATATGCCTGTGTGTATGGTGTTACATGATAGGACGGAAATGGTTTCTATAAATCCACCTAGTCAGCACCAACTTGAGTCCTCTAAGGCTAGATCGGTTTTCCTACTAAATAGATCAGCATCAACATCAAAAAGCATATAAGCTAGTCTACTGAAGTAGAAAACATTAGTCTATTAGATTTTTATGAGAGTAAATTTTTCATAGGCATTTTAAAATAATATAACGAATTCTATGATCAGTCAAAAAGTCTTGATTTGGCTTTTCCCCAAAGCAGACCTTGAGATAAGCATTCGAGTGCAAATAGTTATTTGGAAGGGGATCCCAGGAAACAACAGCAGAGAAAAAAGTGAGAGAAGAAAGAAAAGACAGCTAGAGATAACTCCCACTGTGGGCCTTTAGGAGACAGTACAGAACATAGCTCAGCGTTGTCTCCGCTGAAGGATGAAGAAGCTGGATGTTCATCCACCAGCATATGTTTTGCCATTGGCTTGATGCTGATTTCAGGGACATCAACTCTCCAGAAGTCTGAGAACAGATGCAGACCAAACTTGGACTTGTTATTAGAAAAAGTTCTCAGGCTGGTGCTTGCCATAGCAACCTTCAGCATATGGTATGCATGCCAAGGACAAATGGCCAAGGCATTAAGATCATCTGCTACACTACCCAGTTTGGGCAGCTTTAGTTGGGTTTAGCTCAGATAGTGTTGGGCACTTACATAGTGGTACCCTCTAAGCCTGTTATATAACAGTTTACCACTTGGGTTCTATCATTATTCCTATTTCAGAGATGAGAAAACTTAAGCAGAGAGGTCAATTAACTTGCTCATGGTCACACAACTGGAATTTGAATTCATGTTTTCTAATTCCACGGTCTACAGTCTTAACCATAGGAATACCATTTCTACTATCACTGTGGTTTGGTCACATCACATGAAAGACAACCGAAGATTCATATTTTTCAGTTCTAAGAGAATGTCTTAGAGCTCTGAAAGAAGGAATGGTGGCTCCTTATTCAGTAATCCCCACTCTTTCCCAAAAATGTCACCCCTGGTCCTTCTGGACCCAACTGCCAAAGGCACACAGACAGCATCTGAAAATGAACACCTGCAGGAGAATCTTTTCTCACATCATCTGCTTCCCACATGCTGTCTTTAAACTTCTAGATTTCCTAGAATTTCTATTTAGGCTCCAGATTGTACAGCAGTCATGTTAAAACACCATAATTTTCACTAACAGGCTCAATTATATGAGCTTCTCAGCCTATCTCCCCACAAGGCCATAATAACTTGAGGATGGAATCAGCTTGACCAGGGACTGGGAGCAAAGAGGCAATTTAGCTGTTTCCACTGGCTGTACAACTGCCAGGGACACAGCGTTAGGCAGGTGGTAGATTAGCTACTTGGAGAGGGCCTTTCATTCTTTCAGGCCATTGAGGCATTAAAACCTCTATGAACATCTACCAGGAAACTCCATAAATACTTACAAGATTCTATTTTGGCACAATTTTAAGAAAACCACTTCTTCTGTGTAACTTAATTGGAAAAAGAAAGCCCTCACAAGCTTCTTTAAGACTATGAGCCCGAGTACCCATATGAATTTAGTAAACAAAATTTGGAATTGATTCTCAAAGTTTAGACACTAAGCACTCTCTGCCAATTTCTTCCAATTAAACGGAGAATAGGAACAGATGAGAAATCAATCTAAATAAAATGAAACACCTTTGATCACCTTGGGTGGTATTTGAAAATAGGCCATTTCTTTGTTGTCTTATGTTCTCCTGTGGCATTGTCAAATTCTTCCCAAGACAAACTAGAAAAACAGCATGGGCTCAGATTTCTTTAGCAGGATGGGAGGAAAGAAGGGCATAATTATATTCAATCCATTCCCATTTCAGGAACATTACGGACATAATTCACAATAGCATGTACATAAATAAAGTTTCAGAACAGTATGGACATAAAACTATAATATAGCATGTCCATACAAAAAAGGATATATATACACATATATATAATAATACATATTTATACATATATATGTAAATGGAGAGAGATTGTATCAGCCACTTTCTTTCCACTGCATTATTTATTAATTTACTGACTTTCCATTATACTTTCCTTAAAAATTCTGGAAAAAAGGTTGTCCCTTTTGTTATTTGGGTAGGGCAGGAGTGCAGTATACTGTTATGTTTACTGGTTTCATATCTTTCTTCTTCATTATTTTCAGGTATTACCCAGACACTGTGTCTTCAGTGCAAGACCCAGGTGATGTTCACAATAAGCGCATACTTTGTCAATCATAATGAAAATAGCAAAAATAGAAGGATCCAAGGTGGCAAGCGATTAGGCAGATATTCTACTACCCCAAATCTCTACACCAAAGACTGAAGAAACCAAGTGAAATAGTTATTAATGATAGTTCTAGAACCCTGAGTGTGAAGTAAGTAGATCCAATACCAGGTGAAAGAAGAAACTGAAGAGAAACCACACACAAGGAGACATAGGAAGTGGTGAATTTTCAGTGGGTCCAGTAGCGCATGACCATGTTGCATGATCATAAACAGCATTCTAATCAGTGTAAGAATGTGATAACTCATTTCATTTGCTGAGGACTGTACCAACACCCACCCCAGTGTTCAGGGACCAGGGACCTCGGAGATGTGATTCACTTACCTCACAAATCATCCCAGTGACAATAGTGTGGCCTCCTCACTTACCCACCCTGCAGCCAGCCAAGCACCCACCCCACTGCTCATCCCTCATCTGGTGTTCCACCTGACCCCTCACCTCCAACCCCCAATCTACAAACCAACTGCCTGAGGGCTACTTCAGCAGATCAAATGCAGCAAGCCTGCCATTCCATACAACCGCAGTTGGAGTGTGCACTAGTTTGAAGCCGTTATTGTTATTTCATTCTTTTGCGCTTCCTCTCTTCATCTTTTTTCCCTGCCCCTCTTTTAAATTAATCTCTTATTTTACTTTTCTTCCTTCCTTCCCCATTTTTTGTTATTGTGCTTGTCAGTTGGGAGTCAGTACTCAGTGAGAATTGCCACAGCGGAATGTTCGGTGTCTTGGCCTGTGTTGATACGGTGCTTCTTGTTGTTGATTTTTTTTGTTCTTCTTCTTTCATTCCTCCCTCTCTGCTCCTTCACCCCCTATTAAACAGAAGCCAGTAACTCTCCACAGCCGTGTTCACTACACTTGTCATCTCATCTATTTGATGAGTGTCAGCACTTACTTCAGCGCCAATAGGTTGACAGAAGAAACCAACCAACACCATCTCAGCCTGATCTCAGATGCTCTACACAACCAGTAACCAGAGGTTTGCAACCATATCACAACCCCCTACCCAAAACACCAAGATACAGGTGGTGATTGACCCAACGCTAACCTAAGGGAAGGCAGGAGACCACTTGACCCATTGCTTGTCAATATAGATTATTTTTTTAAATGAAGTAAAGCAAGCCGGCATTAAATCAACAAATATAATAACACTTCGATGTCTCAGATTCACTCACACACAGCTGTACAAGATGGCTTAAGCAAGTGACCAAAGTAATATTAGAACTGCCTAAAAAGTAATTCCAAATGATGATGCTTGGGGCCCTTCAGCAAATTAAGACAAAGATCAAGGAAAATAAAGACAACACCAATGACATCAAGGAAAATGCAATAGAACTCAGGAAAGCAATATAAGGACAAATTAATAAAATAAATTACAAATGAGAAACCATAGAAAATCTAAATCCAAACATTTAATTAAAAAATTACAGAAATAGATAATGTAATGGAAAGGCAAAGAAGTAGAATTGAATCAACGAAAGAGAATTAATGAAATTGAAGACAGATAACTTAATATGAATTTGTTAGAGGAATAATCAGAGAAAAAGAACAAAAAGAAAAAAAGAAAAAGAAAGAAAGCCTAATAATCATTTGGGATACCAACAACAGAAATAATTTATGTATAACATATGGGTGGTTTAAGTCCAGAACAGGAAGAGACAAAAACCGAGTACAAAGAAAATCAATCATGAAAGATTTGTTGGGAATAAAAACTAGAAAACGTCCATAATATTATGAGAACGTTAAATGATAAGCATTCAAGAAGCTCAACCAATCCCAAATAGGCTAGACCTCCCCAAAGACTCACCCAAACGTATCATAGACACACATCTTAGAAGCCCAAACAAAGAAAGACTCCTGAAAGCAGCTTGGGGGAAATGAAAGTTACCCATAAGAAGAAGCTAAATTTCCAAATGACAAACTCACTGCCACTGAGCAGATGCCAACTCATACTGACATGTAGAACAAGGCATAACTGCCCTCATGAGGCTCCGAGACGCTAACTCTTTACGGGAGTTTTAGTTCTGAGACTGTAACGCTTTATTGGAGTTTTACAGGGAGAAAGCTCTTTCTTTCTCCCAATGAACAGTTGTGGTTTCGAACTTCTGACTTTGCAGCTAGCAGCCCAAATTGTAACCACTATGCCAACAGGAGAACCAGTAAGATTAAACCCTGCTTCTCAGCAGAAACTATGCAGGCAAAAAGGCAGTAGAAGGCAAATATAAAATTTGGGGCATGGGGGAAGTTGCCAACCTAGAATTATATGTATAGCAAAATTTTTCCTCAAATATATTGGCAAATAAGAACATTTCCAAATAACAGACATGAAGGGGATTTGTAAAAACTAGTCCAACGTTACAAGAAATGCTAAAAGGAGTACTTCTGACAGAATGCAAACAATGGCAGATAACAATCTGAGATTCAGATGCACTCCAATGTCATTTAGAAATTAACCCAGATATAGAAGCATCAAAGATAAAGTGGCAACACTTAAAATAGAGAACCAGAAATGTCCTGTTGAAGACTATGGCATAAGTATACAGCTACAAAAAAAAAAAAAAAGTGGTGCAATTACAGAATTTCAAATGGAGAGGTCTAGAGGGTATAAAGAAAGAAAGGACTATTTGAACTTGGAGCAGTCATAATAAATTATTGGGTAACTTCAAAGAAAATCAGTGAGCATCTTAATCAAAAGAAAAATAAATAAATACTCAAGAAACACTAAACCAACAACAATGATGAAAAAAATCCCTTTTAAAAGAGTACGGACCAAACAAATAATTAGCACAACAGGAAGTGTAGGGCAGTAAAATGATAGTAGTAAATTCATACCTATCAATAATTACACTGACTATAAGTGTATTAGAGCATTGGTCAAGAGACCAATAGTAGCAGAATAGATTTAAAAAATACATATGACTCATCAATATGCTGTCCACAAGACATACATTAAACGTGAAGACAAAATGCACACAGACACACAATCACTGGTATTTTGGATGCCTCTCAAGCCTGTGGGGATCCTCCTCTGGGTCAGCAATGAAAATAGATCTGATATAGGAAAACACAATACAAAATGTAAAATGTTATTAGAGCTGCAGCATTTTTTATTCTCATCATCCCCAAAATAAAAACGTTTCAAAGCAAACCTCTAATTTGCTTTTAATAGGCAGCCAAATCACACATCTCAGAAGTCATTTTGGAATGTTAAATAATGAACCAAGAAAGAGGTAGAATTCCTAGTAATTAGGAACTGGGCTTTACAATCAAGCAGAGTTGAATGCTATTCCAACTTTCAACATTTGTAAGCTGTGTGACCTTAAGCCAAATGACATTGAGTTGATTACAGCTCATAACAACCCCATGTGTGTCAAAGTAAAACGGTGCCCATTGGATTTTCAGCAGTTGATGATTATTATTTCTTTGGAAGGTCATCAGTCTTTTCTTCCAAGGTGCTTTGGGTGGACTCTAACTTCTAACCTTTCGGTTAGCAGCCAAGCGTGTTAAACTGTTGCACCACCTAGAGATTCTGTGTGACTCTATGCAATCTGCTTACCTCTCTCAGTCTCAATGTACTCTTCTTACAAATGAGTATTATGATAGGTTCTACTTCATTAAGGTTAGTTAAATTAGGGGTTGCTCATAAAAGTAATTATGACATCCAAATCCACTTCTATCAAGTTGATTCTGAGACATAGCAACCATATATAAGATTTCCTAGGTTCTAAATCTTTATGGGTAAACAGCCTCATCTTTGCCATGCTGACCAACACTTAACCAACAGCAACACTCGGGCTCCTTGATTATGACCGCTCAAACTGATAGCTCAGTGCCATTGGATTAATTCTGAGTGTAACAACCCTACAGGACAGTGTAGAACGGCCCCTGTGAGTTTCTGCGACAGTAAATATTTGTGGGAATAGAAATTCTCTTCTTTCCCCAGTGGAGCAGCTGGTGACTTCAAACTACTGATCTTGTGGTTAGCAGCCCAATCCGTAAACCACTCTGCCACCAGGATGCCTTTGATTATGACCCAGCGCTAAGAAAATATCATCATGTTTTCTACTGTTGTTGGCATTACTATTCGTGTTTATAAATTACATAGAAATTGTTCCTAACACAGGATGATAACGTCAAAAGGACTAAAAGAATCTGACATAGGTTCACAACTCCTTGAGCTCTAGAGTTTAAATTAATAATTTGTGGTGGGAACGAATTTGGGACTGTAAAGTGAAAGCAAACCTGCTTTTGCTTCCTCCAAACTCACCTGTTAAATTGTCTTTCAAACTTCCTAAAATGCCAGCACGGAGACAATTGCATTTGGGTCCAACTTCTTTGCCTGGGAGGAGGGAAGCACTGAGTGGTGAGAATTTGCCCACAGCAGAGTTCAAGCCGCCAAAGCTAAGTATGTGGATGTTATATTGACCTTAGTTAGGGAATATGGAAAAGAGGGAGAGAAGAAAGTGGTAGCCCACTGTGTTATGCCCAAGAGAGGTAAAAGAATAGAAACATAATAGATACCGGTGGTAGCATGACCTTGTATGCCACTGTGCACCAGCAAGGTAGAGAAAAGGATCTCGGATGACCACGCTTGAAATCTGAATTCATAGGGTAACCTTTCATGATGGCTGTACTCCTTAGAAAGACAGGTGGTTCAGGTTCAAGCCCACAGGAGAAAGAAGAGGCCATGTGCTTCTGTAAAGATTGATAGTTTCAGAAACCCTATCGACATAGGGCCACGATGAGAGATGAGATAGAATCAACTTGATGGCAGTAAGGTTGTTTGTTTGTTTGTTGTTATCATTAGGTCCCTTAGTGAGGAAACTGTTAGAAATGAGTCATTACCTTGTTTGGGGGATAGTGTAAGGAATGTTGGAGAATTGTGAACTTAAATTTTTTTTTCTCTTCTCCTAAGGGGAAAATGGGTTTTCTTTTAAAATTTTTTCATATGCTTTTGCATGTAGGAAAATGCATTGGGCCAATCTGATATTTTATTTAGTGATATATAATCCAATCCTTTATTAGTCTAAGATTCTCCCAGCTTAAACCATTGTAGAAGGTGCATACATCCACCAGGTTATAACAATTATAAGTCATCACAAATTTTATCATATCAAAAAGAACTTCAAAGGCTTTAAGATTAGTTTCCTTTAGTATAATGCCCAACAAAAAAAAATTGGTCAGATACTCTTTTTGAAAATCCTGACAGTTGTGTATATATGGCTTCTAAAGTTTTTGTGAAAATTCCATTATCTTGCATTATCAGATAAAAGCTAGGTAAGGAGGAAAACTTTGCAACCTGAGTCTGAAATAATCTTTGGGATATTTTTAGTAAAGCATGGTGTTCATTAGCAAAATGGACCAAGAGCCAGCTGCATGCAGGACGAGAGCCCTTAATGACTTGGGGCTGAAAATTGTGTTGCAATTCTTTTCTCTTGCAGTTTTCTAAGATTTCCTAGATCTGCTCAACCCCTTCATGATAATATTCTAGATTTCTATAATGTATTTCATTCCATGTTTCCACTCAGGATCTACCATTAAATTAGATACCCTAAAGCATGCATCTTAATAAATATCACATGCCTTTTTTTAAAACATAAGACTAATGCTCTATTTTTAGTTAAAATTTAATCCATGGATTTTGTTTCTTTGTTTTGGGAAAAACTTGAACTATTTTTACCAATTACAGCAGTTTAGTGTGTCAATAAACAATGAAGTTTGCTCTAAGGGTTTCTTCCCCCAGCATGTTGCTAAATTCTAGGTAAGCGGATAAAAGACTACACAGAATAGTAGACTATTAGAACTATGAAGTGGATATTACACTTCATTTTTCCACTTCTCGATTTCAAATTCCATGAAACTAATTCACAAAGATTTTTACATAACCAAGGTCCTAGAACTGTTAACATAAGGTGAAATGGGAAAATTAGGAGTCATTGATAATTAAATAGTATAACCGTTGCCACACGCAATATAGAATTCTGTGAGAACTTTATGTGACTGTATTATGCTTTCAAATCAGAATAAAATTAAGCTAGGTATTTGTTACAAAACGATAAGTGGAAAATCCCCAAAGGCTCAAAATGAATATAAGCAACATACAAAAAGCTCATATACCAATAAATCAATTGAGAATTAGAAAATATATGGAACAGAATGGAAAGAAGACATGAACATTTTTTGAAGAATACCACCTGTGTTAGAAGACACAAAATATCTTAAAGTCTATTATCTAAGTTGCACCCCCAAGAAGACATAAAAATAATAGCAATTTAAATATCAAAACAAGGGAAGAAAATAATAAAATGAATAAAAATATAAAATAAGCATACAGTAAAAAATGTTGGAAAATCCGCAGATTGGCTTTTGAAAGGAATAGTAAAATCCATGAACATCTGACCAAGATTAATGGGAGGAACAAAGAAGTAGAACTTAACCAATAACATCATTTTTGTTAGATGCCATCAAGTTAGTTCCGCATCAAAGTGATGCCTCAGAGTCCAACCAAATGAAACTCGGCCTGGTCCTGTGCCCTCTTCACAATCATTGTCAATGTCAAGCCCATTGCTGCAGCCACTATGTCAATCCAGCCCATGAGGGTATTCTTCTTTTTTAATGTCCCTCCAATTTCTCAAGTATACTGTCCCTTGTACAGGGACTTATCTCTCCTGAGAACAGGTCTAAAGTATGATAACATGAGATGAGGTCTTGTCATCTCTGCTTCCAAAGAGCAGTCTGGCTGCACTTCTTAAAGGTACATCTATTTGTCTTTTTGGCAGTCCAAGGTATGTTCAGCATTCTTTGGCAGATCCATAATTCGAATGGATCGATGCTTCAGTTGATCTTCCTTATTCAATATCCAACTTCCATGCATATGAGGTTACTGAAAATACCATGGCTTGGGTCTGGCTGGCCTTAGACCTCAAGTGAATCCTTGCTCTTTAATACTTTACAGAGGTCTTGTGCAGCAGATTTAACAATGATATCTTGACTTCTGTTTCTGTGAGCACTGATTGTTTATCCAAAAAAGATGAAATCCCTGATAACTGTAATCTTTACTCCACTTGTTTATCATGGTGTTACCTGTTATTGTAATTGTGAAGATTTTGGTTTATTTACATTGAGTTGTAGTCCATATTGAAGAATGCAATCCTTGATCATCAGCAGCAAGTACTTTAATATTAATAATGAAAAATAAAGTATCAGTGTCAATCCCACTACCATCAAGTTTATCTCAACTAATACTGACACTATAGGACAGACAAGAACTGCCCATTTGGGTTTCTGAGGCTGTCAATCTTCCCAGGAGCACAATATGCATCTTTCTACTGCAGATCAACTGGTAGATTCAAACTGCTGACCTTCCTGTTAGCAGCCATGCACGCAAACCACTGCACCACCAGGGTGCTGTGTATGCCAATGCATTCTAGAACAATTAAAAAGATAACATGGATATATAGATATACATATATATATATATTTTTAATTTAAACTTCATTCCAATAAATTTGAAAATTTAAATACATTCCATAAATTCCTGCACAGATATATTTCATAACTAACACATGAAAAAAGAGAAAATAGGAACACTTCTACATTATAAAGAGAAATTGAATTTATAAAAACAATTTTTCTAATGCTTATAAGAAATAATACCTATGTTACACAAAATCTTTCAGACATAAGAAAAAGGAAAATACATTCTAATCCAGGACAAACTTTATTATCAAAACCTAACAAGAATATTAAAAGCAATAACATTGATGTCCAATTTCTCTCTGGAACACAACTGAAAAACATTAAAATATATATTAGCAAATCAAATCATCATATAATGATAATCTATCGAAATCATGGAGGATTCCTTCAGAAGTCCGCAGATAACACAGAATAATGATAATCTATTGAAATCATGGAGAATTCCTTCAGAAGTCCCCAGATAACACATAGAGTTAAATCCTTGCCTGCTAACTGAACGGGTAGTGGTTTTAATCCACCTGGAGGCACCTTGTAAGAAGGCCTAGTGATTGACGTCTGGAAGGTCACTGTCATTGAAATCACAATGCAGCAATTTATACTCTCAACATACATGGAGTTGAAAAAAGGAAGCTTTTTTTTGTTGTGTGTATGTATGTATTTAAGGTTAGGGTTTATTCTAAGTTATCAGGGTTCTTTAATCTACGTGGAACAAGAAATCACTCATTATTAAACTTGATTCCCAAGCACTTTACCAATGATGCACAGTAGACATACAGAAAGATGTTTAACATAATTAGTCATCAGAAAATGGAAAATTAGAACCACAATGAGTTACCATAATATCCCCCGAATGTCTAAAACTATGAGTATTAATAATATGAAGGTCTAGAAAGGATATGGAGCAACTAGCATCTACACTGCTGGAAGAAACATGTGGTAACACAACATTTTAATTATTCAAGCATACCTACTAAAGTCAGTCAAATTTATATATTATGATCCAACGCTTGCACTTTTGGCAAGATACACAAAGAAATTTATATGTGAGTTCACTAAAAATTATATATAATAGATAATAGTAGTAGCATTCATAATAGTTGCAAACTGGAAACATCCCAAATATCTATCAACAGTAGGATATAAAAATAAATTGTAGTATATTTACACAAAGGAATATAATTAACAGCATATTGCTGAATCTCACAAACAGTATGTTGAGCAAAGAAAGCCAGATGCAAACCAGTATTGTTGGATGATACAATTCAGATGAGCTACAAAAATAGCCAAAGGAAAAGAAATGATAAAAGTCAGAATAGGGATTACCTTGGGGTGGAGAAAGGGAGTTACTGGGAAGAGCTTTCTGTACGTGTATTATCCTTTTAAAAATTGGGAATAGGAGAAAAGACAATAAGACAAGTTGGAGGTGAGAAAAGAGTTATTGATTAGAAATTTAAATTTTAGAAAGGACAATTGAGATATCAATGGAAAAAATTATGACCTCAGAAGTCCCACTGACTGGCAACATCAAGTCCATTTGGAAGTATATGAGGGTTATGAGCTAATATGAGGACAATCGGTATAAAGCTGGTAAAGGGGTTCTCCCTGACCTCATTCAATGGTATCCTAGTTTGGAAGAAGACAAAAACTTAATCATGGAAAGAATGGTCAGTCTTTGACCTGAGGAAACTAGCACTGGGCAGGTGTAATTGACTAAAAATGGAAATTGGATGCTGAGCACTGCAGCCTGCATCCTCTACTGAGTTCATAGATGTTGACTACTGGGCTCCAAACCCGATAGGCAAGAGATTGGAAGAGTCTCTTTTGGCCAGCCAAAGAGAAAAGACAAAATGATATTGAAATAGGAATTGTACAATAGCAATAGCAAGTATTTAATCAGGTAATCTTCCAATGACATCACTGCCAATTGATTCTATTCCCATCCACAGAGCTTCCTAGTCATTATAATCCCCTATATTTAAATATGAGCAGACATTAAAGAGTATCAAATATCCTAGACAAACAAAGCAGGGGAAAAAACAATGTGGAAGAAACAGAATGTGCAAGAAGACATCTCAAAAGGACTTTTATAGTAATAATGAGCAAATTATTCACTAAGCAGAAAGTCAAGAACAAGACCGCCACTCTGAAGGGAGGCAAAGGGACTCGTGAGTGTGGTGCCAGAGGGAGCCCTGAGGATGGCCTCTCTGCTTGAAGGCAACCCTGTTCTAGAGACTGCAGCAGGCAAGAATGCCCTCTATTGTCAAGAAGATGAGCTTGCTGAAATGACAGATGGAAATATTAACAGACAATTTCAGCAGTGTGCATAGTATTTGGGGGTTGGCCTACTTAAAGTATGCAGAAAAATAAGCCAATAAAAAATATAAGGACATTATTATGTCAAGAGAAAAATAGGTTACATGGGGTAAGGAGAGCTGATCAAAGTCTATTATGTGATTCGGCTATAAGTGGTAGACTTAATAAAATAAACATCAAGTATGGATCTGACCCAAATTGTAATTCTACCACCTTGGGAGGATAGCGAATGGGAAGTCTTATAGTGGAGCGAGGGTAAGGTAAGAAAGAATCACATGCTCATCTTTTATACTGAAAAATAGACAGATGATGCATGCCATCTAAATACCAAATGAGTAAGGTATGAGGGGAAAATGATCACCAGTAGGTTGGGGGATGTGTATTTAATTAAAATAGAAACGTTCTTTAAAGAAGGAATAAGTAGAAAGTAGGTGAAATGTTTCCAGGTGGAAGGGCATTATCAGCAGAGAGTTGCCATGGTCTGTGAGGGAGCCACAGTATGGTGCAGTGGGAAACTACCAGCAGAATTTTGTGGGAAAAACATCAAGTCTGACCTTCTGGGGTGGTCTTTAGATCTCTTCTCTACACATCTTCCATTTCTCCCCCGAGGGAGAAGTGCTGGAAA
>NW_022103897.1:6085852-6100740 GCF_000313985.2 Echinops telfairi | reverse complement strand
ACACACACACACACACACACACACACCGCCACCATTGCCTTCCACCCCAGAAATCTTTATTTTATTTGCTGCCCCTATAGGTTCCTCCATCCTGGGGTTCATCTACCAAAAACCAGAAAAACATATAACAACACTTCAAGAGGGTAGCCTCCAATGACATAACACCTCTGAGATACGCCCTAATATGAATAAACAAAACTAAAATACAAAAAGAAATGTTAAAAACCAGATCAGGTCCAGCGTATATCAGAGGAGGGATCAAGTGACAAAGCTGTAACTGTTCTAGTGAGGTTTATCCCCTTGATCTTCTCTGCATCTCTCCAGTGCACACTGGTTCATAACTCCTCTTCTGATAGTGCTTTGAATGAGGCCCTCGGTTCGCAGCCTACTTATCAGCAGAGATCCAGAGAACCAGGGAGAATCTTGCCCAGCAAACCCCGAGTAAAGAGAACTAAAATGAGTTCACAGATGGAGCAATGCAAGTCAGCGACAATGCCAGGGCTTGCTGACACCTGGCAGGCAGCCAGTTTCCTGCGGCTGTTCTGTTGCTTGTTTTGCGTCCACTTCTAGGACAAAGCAGAACTGCCCCATTCTATTTCTGAAACTACAAATTTACAGAAGCAGATTATCATATCTTTTTTTATAGAACCTATGGTGGATTTGAATAGCCAACCTTCCTGGTTAGCAGCCGGGCATTTACCCGTTGTCCCCTTAAGCCCAATCTGGCAGAGATGAATGAGAAGGAAAAGAAGCTGTTTATACTGACACCTCAAAACATTTATGCCTTTGTTGGTCACTGGAAAGGAGCCTTCCAGGATTTACAGTAGATTGAACTGCTGAAGTAGAGATAGAATGGGAGAAGTAATTTGTTCCTGTTTTCTGGGTATTAAATTGTGCATATTCTGAAAGGCTTAAAAATTTTTAGAAAAGGACATTTACATCTAAGGAAACAGTCTGTATTATAAAAGAGAAAGGGGAAAATCGGCAATCCAAAATTAAAGGATAAAAATTAACTAACAATCACAAGGAAAGAAACAAAATATAGCTAAAAATTAAGAAAAATAAAATGTTTTGTAAGCACTGTGTTTATTTCTAAGTGGACAAACATCAAATGGGGGTGGGAGAGGAGAGACTGTGGGCACTTACAATAATAATGGGGAATTATAGACAATGGAAAAGGAAATAGCAGAGACACTAAACAATTACTCGCAGCTGTCTTTACAAATACATAAGAGGAGAGATTTGTCCCATTTGGGGGATCAGATTTCCTCCCGTGTACGCCTGAGAATTCAGAAGTGGGTAGATAATAGTGGTTCTGCTGATAAAGATAGAGTATCTTTCATCTGATAAATCCAGACAAGAAGCATCAGAAGGAAATGAGAAAGAACAAACGTTCTGAAGTGATTCATTATTTTGATAAAAGCAATGGGTTTAGATAGTGACTAGATAATGGAGGAATTATCCTTCACTTTTAAGAAAGGTAACACCAACTAGGTAGTTTTATTTTGGTGAACGGAGATCTTTTAGAAAAGATATAGTCTGAAAGCAAATCATGTATATACTGCGCCTTCTCATATATGAAAATGAGCAACTAGTCTAGAATTGGCTCAAGAATTCCTACTTGAATATAGTAAAAATATACAGATAAAATTATACCAAACCAAAGATATCGCAAGGTACCCTGGGCCCTACCTCCCTAGTCCTAACTCTTCTGTTTTATTTAAAATTTCTGATTTGATCACTTCTAAAAGATGGTGATACTGACAGTTGAATACTAGAAGTACTAGGTAAAATTAAGTCATTTCTTAAGTGAAATGAAATTGAAAAGTGTTGCTTCCTCTATGAGGTCTTAGCATCAGTGGTGTTCTCTCTACTAGTTGCCTTCATCAAAGGACACTGTAAATGCCCAGCTTTGTGTTTAGAAAGAGGACTCATCTCTTTGGGGCTTTGGTTTTTGGTTTTTATGTTTACACATTTGTGGCAGTATCTATTTTTCAATCTTTTCCCATTCATCTTTAAAATGAGAGTAGTCAGACTGGCTCCCACAGAATTTTAGAAAGACAATTAGGCAAATGTACGGATTTTGTTATTTGTGAAGGAAAATACTTATTTTCACAGATATTGTATCACTTCTCACGATTATTTGAGGAGTATAGCAGGCCGGTAGTAAAACTGCCCTGTTGAGAATTGAGAGTTGGAATACGTGGACATCAAGATCTTCACTATTCTTTCTTTCCTTTTGGCTACTGATTGTTAAAGTCCTTTACCAAGGAAGTGATCATCTGCTTCCTCTCATTCAATCAATACAAGTACATTTTCATAATCCAAGAATCATGCCTAAACATTTGAATAGCAAATTGATAGACTTACACTTTTAATCTTACCATAAATAGCTAAAGTATAGCTTATTCTATTAGAACAAAAGCACAGCTTATTCTATGAAAACATGTTTGTTCCACTCAGAGGAAACTCAATCTAGGCAAATTATGATAATAATTGCTATGAATAAGAGTTCATGAGGTAACTGAATAGAGAATTCAGATATAGAACCAAATACATATGGGAAATTAATTTAAATGTAGCATCTCTCAGCAATGCAGAAAAGCAGGATTATCTATAAAGGAGGTTGAAACAATTGGGCGCTCTTTGAAAAATAAAGGTTGCTTCTCTTTTCTCCTTTGTATCATAATGAAATCCAATGAATAAAAGATTTAAATGGAAATTAATTTTTAAAATCCACAATACAAGTATGGATGAAATTATTATCATCTGGAATAAAAAGGCTTTCCTGACTTGACCAGAACACAAAATAACACGTAAACTAAAGTGTGATAAATTTAGTAATAAAAAAATTAAATTTTCTGTATGGCAAAAATAAGATCCGGAACAGAACATGGCAAATGGTAATATTTTTTATTACATGTATATAAATATAAACAATATAAAAATTATAAGTTATTTTCTTAAACTTAAATATTTTAAATGTACAACAGATTTCCTTAATGGAGATTAAGGAAATGTATCTTTAAGGAAATGTATCTTACATAAACAAAAAGTTTTAAAGTTTAGCCCACTAGAAAAATCAGATACAGAATGGACACAGAGAGAATAATATATAATATAAGCAACAATCATATAAAATGTTAAACTTTTCAAAACTCAAAATGTAAATTCAAACAAATACTATCTTTAGCCATTAGAAAATTAAATAAATACTTTGTGTAAGAGAAATCTGTGTTTTATACATAAAAACCACACATGTGCTTATTTTCATATATCAAGTCAATTCTGCCCTTACAGCGATCCTATAGGACAGGGTAGAAATGCCCCTCTGAATTTCCAAGACTGTAACTCTTTACCAGTGTAGAAAGCCCTTCTTCTATTATCATTTGTATTTTCTAGTCCTAGGAATTAGCAAAGGCTTCAAGTCCTTCCTGTTTTACTTTCAGCAAGCAAGGTTGTGTCATCTGCAGATTACAAGTTAATAAACCTTCCTCCAACCTTGATACTGTGCTCTTTTTCATATAATCCAGCTTCTCAGCTAATTTCCTCAACAGCAATGGTGAAAAGCTACAACCTTGACACACAGGGCTTCTCGATTTTAAACCAGGAAGTATTCCTTTGCTCTAGTTCAATGACTGCCTCTTGATCCATATAAAAGTTTTACATGAACACAATGAAGTGCCCTGGAATTCCCATTCCTAGTGTTGAGATCCACAGTCAAATACCTTTATATAATCAACAAAACACAAGTAAGCATGTTTCTGGTGTTTACTGCTTTGAGCCAAAATCCGTGTCCTTTGTATTCAAGTCCTCTTCTGAACCCAACTTGAACTCCTTGCCACTATCTAGAGAAGAGCAAGGATTACAGCCTTAAAGAAGAGTACACCTCAACGGAGAGAAAACCAGAATTCTCACAATTGAACCAAGAGGTAACATCCTGAAAAATGGGGAAAAGATTGAAATTGCCAAGGGTTTTATCTTGCTTGGATCTACAATATAGCTTAATAAAGCAGCAGTTAAGAGATCAAAACATGCATTGCATTAAGTAAACTTGCTGTCCAAGACTTGTTTAGAGTATTGGAAAGTAAGAATGTTACTTTGAAGACTAAGGTGCACTTGACCCCAGCCATGTTATTTTCCATTGCCTCATATACATGTGGAAGTTGGATATTGAATAAGGAGAACCAGAGAAGAATCGATGCATTTGAATTATGATGCTGATGAAGAATGCTGAAAGTACCCTGGGCTGCCAAAAGAACAAACATCTTTCTTGGAAGAAGTGCAGCCAGAATGCTTCTTAGAAGTTAGGAAAATGAGACTGCATCCACATACTTTGGACATATTATCAGGAGGGACCAGTACCTGGAAAAGGGCTTCATGCTTGGTGAAGCAGAAAGGCAGTGCAAAAGAAGACCTTCAAGGAGAAGGATTCACACTGTGGCTGCATCGATGGGCTCAAAGATAACTACTGTAAGAATGATTCAGTGTTTCATTTTGTTGTACATCGGGGTGCTATGAGCCAGAATGGACTCAATGCCACCTAACAGCAACACCAACACCAATCATGGGAATGCTCTAGTGCTGACAAACTATCTGGACAAAGATATGATGGGCCATTTTATCATCATTATTATGATTGTTACGGCCTACTAGTAAATGTCATATTTTTAAATTATAGTTAGAAATCAGTAAATATATAAACATATTAATACATGTATGACTATATCCTGTCTCATAGACACACAATTAAAATAATGGGTATTGATTGATTCGGTTAACATTACCCATGCCATCTGAGAGCAATTGTTTTAGAACTATGCAATGGCAGCTTCAGTAGCAAATAGAGAGATGAGGGCAAAGAACATCAGTGGACAGAACTCTCTCACTGCTTTTGGACTTACAGGATAGAAGCCAAGAATCCAGCCACAGGGTTTGAAACCATTATCACAAACATTTGAAGAAATGACCAAGCTTGATGGAATCATTATGGCATTAACTGTAAGAATTTTAGAGTTGGAGGGTGAAGAGATTCAGAAAACAGAGATTTTTTTTTTTTTTTAGCAATTGGGACCAGTCCATGATGGTAATAGAAAAGAAAATTAATATTTATGATACTTAATATTTTTAGTACTTAACATTTTCTTTAATAGATAACATATTTATATTATAATACCATAGTAAAATGTATATGAGAGATTCATTTGACTTGCTAGTCTACTAAAAACTCTGAGACGTTATGCACTATAGAAAGGTGCTTAATTTAACTTAACATTGTTTTCCACAATTATCTGACCATAGGATATATTTAAATATACAAATTCTTCTGACATCTAGCACAACCTCATAAAGCAAAACAAGCAAACAAAAAACGTACTGCTATTGAGTTGATTCTACTCATAGTGACCCTGTAGAACAGAGTAGGACTACCTCCAAGGGTTTCCAAGACTGCAGCTCGATGAGAACAGAAAACTTCATCTTCTCCCACAGAGCAGCCAATGGTTTCCAGCCGCTGCTTTTAGCAAACCCACTCTAACACTGAGGGGCCTCAGAATGTCAAAGAATACTTTCAAATGTGTAAACCTACTAACATCTGACAGCACACGCTTTAGGAATGTTGGCCTAGCTCCTTTAACGAGATTTTGTTGTTGTTAGAGGCCATAGAGCCAGTCCGCGGGCATAAGGACCCTATATACAATGGAGTGAAACCCAGCTTGGTCCTTGTAGTATCTTCACAATAGGTGTTATGTTTAAGCCCATTGCTGTAGCCACTTGTCATGGGTCTTCCTCTTTTTCACTGCCCCTCAACTTTACCAAGAATGATGCCCCTTTATTTCACACAGATCCTATTATTTGATCTAATGACCTTTCTGAGAAAAAATGTCTTAGTCTCCTCATTTTAAAAATGATGAAATCAGGGTTGCAAGCATATAACCTTAACCTAAATTCTGATAGTGACATGTGGCAAATGTGAGACTCATACCCAGGTCTTCTCAACTTTAAAGTGTACACCACCTGTGGCAAACAGCCATGAAAGCCTACTCAAACTCAGTAATTGTCCACATGTGATTCTACAGAGATGCTTGTGAAATAAGGTCATTTTATATAAAGTCCAACAATGATACTAGGACCAGAACTCAGGATTAAAGTTTTTAAGGCCATAATTTCTATGGACTTAGTCCCAGGAAAGTAGAATGTTGTGATTCTCTCTAGGCCAGATCCTTCTTATTAACCACTTGAATTTGCTGACCCTGATATTCTTTTGGTGATTTGACCATATCTAAAATACTCTGCTAAATGAGATATTCCCAGAATCAACATTGGACACATCCCTAACTCTAAAGTGCTCTCCAGCTAATGCACAGACATCTCTGTGACAGAAGAAGCAGCAAAGGGAAGGCAGAGGGAAAATGCTGACCTCTCTTCTGTATTCCCTTGTCTCTGGTCAGATAACTTTCCATTTTGGGCATTAATTTCTCTTCTGGTAAAATACTTACAGAACATTCTGCCAGTTAAAGCTTTTAGAGTGGACCATTGTTCAAGCCATTTTCAACTATAGTGGAGAAAGCATTTGAAAATATACTATGGGGAGAAATTCAGATATGGCTCTTGGGGAGGAGCAGGATGACTTAATAGATCTCCTCACCAACCACCTAACTTGTGATTGAATTAACACAGAGGATAATGGGTCAGGGGGTGAAAATGTGAGTGTAACCCCAATTTAAACTGTGTACGGTTACATTATGGCATCACTTCTTCCACTCAAGTTAGTCAATGATACGTGATCCCTCTCTGATAAGATATGAGTTGATTCAAATAGCCATCCATTTTTCTCTGGCAATGAATTTGCTGGGACATCTTTTCCTTCCTCCCCCTTTTCTCATTTTGTTTCTATGCAATTTTTTAAAAGGGGCTTTCATCCAACTGATTGACCCTGCAACTTGACAGATAAACATTTAAAAACCAGTCCAAAGCCTCAAAGCCTAGTATCTACATGAGTGGGATTTGCTATAGCAAGAAGTAGAGAGTATGGGCATATGTCTCACCGAACTAAACCAGAGAACAAGTTTAGAGAATATCTGTATATCAGACAGTTAGGACAATGGACCAAACCACCTCTATACTTAGTGACATAAGACAATATGATTGTTTCAATTGTCAACATACCTCTGAGTGAGCTAGCTTTATGCCTCTTTTGTTAGAGTGGGTCTCTGGGACTCAGAAGGACTCTGTGTTAGTCTGGGTACTTTAGTGAAACAAATCGACAGAAGCTCATGTAGAAGAGAGGGTTTTATATAAAGGTTAAGTGCGCATCAAGAAAACATCCCAACCCTGTGCTGCCCAAGCCCACAAGTCCAACATTAACCGATTAATCCGTATGTCCTACGCCAGTCCACAAAGTACTCCTCCATCTCACAAAGCAGACATTATGATGCTGACTGTAGGAGGAAAGCCGAGTCAGTGAATGTGTAAGCATCTCTGCACTGGCAGGGGTCTCCACATGGCTGCTCCAGCACCCAGGGCTGCATTGGGGTAGGTCCATGGGGCTTCTCCTTGGGGATGCCTTGCAGGAAGTGGACCTTGCCAGCTGAAGCAGGGAACTGGCTAAGGCAGGTGCACCTGGTCCGACCATCAAAAAGCAAGAGACCTGAGAAATAGAAAGACAAGGCTTACTGAACCATTAATCCCTCCACCCTTCAATTAATCCCACATGTATTTATCAGCCAGGTTGGCACAATAAACTAACTAACTCAGGCTCACTGAAACATCTATGCTTAGGAGTGTGTCCCGAAAGCACTCTGTTGGGGCCCTTCATATGTTTAGGAGCCAGCTGGTTGGTGGATAATCTAGGATACCCTCAGTAGCCATGTGCCATCACTGCTCTAATGTGGTTTATCGTCCAGCAGGCTAGTCATGAGTCAAAATTGACTTCATACCCTGAGTTTGGTTTCTGCTGTTGTTTTTGTTGTCTGTAGGCTAGTCAAGGCAGGGGTAGGTTCTAAAAGAGAACAGAGCAAACAGCCTTCTTGGAGCCCCCTCCGAATTAGTGCCCCATCACTTTATCCACAGCAATTGACTAGAAAAAGCCACAAGGGTAGCCCAGGTTCCTGATGTGAGGGAAGAGGCTTCACCTAAAGGATGAACTTTGGAATATCACTCATGTAGAGATGGCTATTGGGAGATCTGGGCAAGTAATTTATTACAATATTGATCTTTTCCCTTTTTCTAAGTGGATCTTGTGGTACTCTGGCACATCCAAAGGGGTATTCTCAGCATCCAGGCAGGAACAGTGACTCCTTCTCAATCAAAAATCATGAAGACATCCAGGCTCTCTCTCTTCCTCCTCGGTTCTCAGCACACTGAGCAAAGCTGATCAGGTGCTTAGTGGAAATCTGTGAATGGGTTAGTGAATGAGTGCGTGAAAGGAGGAAGCATTATATATGAACTTCCATTAACAGACTCCGGTGGAGAAAGTGACTGGGGAAGGTAATCATGAGATGACACACAACAAAGAAAAGAGGAGCCTTCCTGGAAAAGCAAGTTGTGAACTGAATTAAAAATGGCCCTGGTGATGTTGTTTTTGAGGCTGCAGCTTCTGCTGGCCTGGGCATGCTGGGAATATCTCACGGAACCATCAAGGAGGCAGAACGAATCCACTGAAGGGAGCCAAGTTGAGTGGGGGAAAGAGGAAATTGTCGCAATTTGCAGCTCACTGTCGTGGAGAACAGTTGATCCCAGGCAAATGAAGATGAAGGCACAGGGTGAGGCCCTCAGGGGGTATTTGGCGTGGGTTTTCCTCTCCTGGCCTGGCAGCCAGAGAGGTCCCCAAACACGGAGATCTGTCAGAGATCTGTCAGGGTCCCTGACATCAGTTAGGGCATAGGGACAGACTTTGACACTTAGAGGCAGCCCACTGGGAGCAGAGGGAAACTGAAATGACAAGAAGGTGGTCCTGGGAATCAAAACACAGCAAAGAGGGATGCTCAGGGCAACCTCCAAAGGGGGCCCACAAGCGACAGAGGGTTCATGTATCACGGACTCTGCAGTTCCTCAAGGCCGTGCGCATATCTGACTCCCTGGTCCTTTAGCAAAAAAGAGATGTGTTTTAGGTCGTCAGTAAAATCAGCATTGCTGGGATGATGGGACTCACTTTCTGCAGAGCACATAACAACTTTCCGACATGTTGTCAGAATGTGTCAGGTCGAGTTACTGTGATTCTATTTCATGAGGACGTGACACACCGTACCATTGCAGGCGGTTCAGACATTTCCTGTCAGTGCCTGCCACTCAGGAGGAGATGTGGCATCAAACCCATGTCACTGCGTGGCTTTTTTGCTTGTGAGTCGCTTCCAAGTTTTTTACTTTTAATACCTGAGGTTTTGTGTTACTGATATTAAATAAAAACTCTTTGCAATGAATTTTAAATGAGGTGAAAGCTCTCACCAGAGATTTGTTAAAAGCAGATGAACAGCTGTTCTCTCACTCCACCCCCTTTCTAGTAGAAGGGCTTTAAATTATATATTAACCAAAAAGGTAAACAGAATAAAATGGGCAATTAAATATTAATGGAAGATGTAGTGGAATTGTCCTGTGCTGCACTTAAAACAGCCTGAATGATTGAGCTGTGAATTGCTCTCCCCGAGGTATTGAAATATTCATCAGCACTATTTAATAAATGTTCATATTCGGAGGCACTCATGTTTACACTACAGCACTTGCAAGAGAGTGCTTACCAAAGAAAACATGCTAATGGAAGGTGAACTTTCCTGTACAATGAGTCACCTTAAATTATACAGAGTGTGCCGCTCAGGAGACAGAGAAATCTCTCTCTGACAAATGAGACGCTGGCATAAGAGAGCAGTGTCTTTTGCTAAAAGAATAACTGGGGCGTGTGGTTCCAAGACTATTTTGAGGTTTTAAGAAAGTTATCTGGTTTGCATTTTAAAAATATTTAACTCTCCTGCCTGAAGCAGAACTTCATTCCAGCGCTATTACTGTAAACGGCCCACCTTGTGGGAAGGCATGTGAGAGCTAGCAAAAAGATCCTGCAGTGGAAATCCCTTCCACAACTGAGCAGCAGTGCTCCCGGTGACAGTGGAAAAGGATTCACTGACACGAGAACACTTAGAGGCAGAGGCAGATACCTCCTCCTTTCATGGCTCTCCCTCCCTGACAGTTAGTCATTCTTTGCCGGGAACTGCGCCTACAGATACTGCATCACCTCAAGTCGGGAGCTCGGTTGTTCTCATAAGTTAAATAGGATCAAAGTCGATCAATACTTTGGAATGGATTGGTCTCTAGGGAAGATATTAAGACGCACTGGAGCAGTGGGGAGATGGGGCTGTAGCTGTGGCTCATCTATTTTTGATGAGCGGGGTGTTCTAACAACATGCCCATCCAATTTAGACACCAGCTTACTGAAATATACATGGTCACTCAGATTCCACATACCCTCAAGCTCATGGTTTGGATCAGGGTGGATTGGAATCGCCCTTTGTGATGATTTGCTTGGAATAATGGAACGTTAGAGAGGACCTGACATAAGTAGGTGCTGGAAAGCTCCATACACAGTCGGGACTTGAGAAGAAAAGCTCCCAGAAGCTGCTAATCCAAGGAGGATGAGAGACAGTATGGTCCCAAGTCCAACTACATTCAACCTATAATGGGCAAAGCCTATCGATCTGCAGGTGAATGAACAAGTATTCAATAGATGGCTGGTCCTGAAAACCCCAAGTGGCAATTCTACTCTCTCCTGCAGCGTTGCTTTGAGGCTGAATTAACTAGATGGCAGCAAGATGTTTCTGGGTTTTTAGCTTTTGTTTTTGTGCTGCTATATTGTATTGTTATGATTTCGTCAAGAACAGAGAGAATTGTTCCAAAATATTTATACATAGATAGTGATGCTATTGATTATTGATATTGCTGCTTATTAATGGGCTTTAGAAATAGGGTTATTAAGGTGTTAATGCAACACAAATGTGTTTGGACATGCAGATGTTCTTCTTCAAGGGAGCATATTACCTTTTACTCACTTTCCACTCTTTCCAATATTGGGTTTACTACTCCCAGAAACAGTTAACGTCTCAGAAACCCACAAGAGGTAACTATGAGTCAGCATTGACTCAATGAAAGTGCGGGTTTTCTGTTGTTGTTATTGCGTTGTTTTTGTTTGTTTGTTTGTTTTGAGTCCCAACATTGGAGTCTACCTTAATTTCCCCATTTTTCCCCCTAATTTCTTCAAAAAATCAAGTCTGGCAATTCAATTATTTTAATGTGTTGTTTTCTTCTTCATCAGCACTGGCACCACCGGCTTCCTACCTGGATAATTTTAATTATTGCAATAGCCAACTCAGTTGCACTATTAATATCGACATTTCTATCAGGAACATGTTTCTAACGAGCATGAGAAACTTCTTTTCTGATTATATCATGCCCCTACATAAATCACTCATGCAAACATTTTTCAATGATTGCCCCTAAATACTTTAGAATGAGTTTCCATATCTGTCCCCAACTACCTTGTCAAAATCTTGAAGCATTCCTCCTGGCTCTGCATCCTAGGTTATGACATTTCATACCAATCATATTTCCGTGGCTGCCTTTTCATAGCTTAGCATGCTTTCCTCTCTGGTTTCCTATCTAGAACCCTCAAAGTTCTAGTAGAATCTTAAGCCATTCCTACCGCTGAACCCTCATTAGATTTTTAAAAGACTATGTACCCAAATGTGTGCTGCCGTTCACTTCACCCTCCATTAGCGTCAGTTGCTTAAACATAGAGCGCTGGATATATTAAGTGTTCATAGACTGAAACGTTGCCTCCGAGCAAGACTTCTTGAACAAATTCATTGTGAACCGGAAATTATGAATACCCTTCTATGATACCTTAGGAATGAGGAAAATCATTGACAGTGTAGTAGATGAAACGAGAGAAGGTTAAGCCAAACACAAATGTCCCTGCCATCTAGTTGATTTCATCTCATCATGGCCATTAATAGCAGAACAGAACTGCCCCACAGCACTCCCAAGACCGCAGGTTTTTAGGGAAGTAGACAGCCTCATCTTCCTACCACAAAGCAGGTGGCTGGATCAGGCAGTCAACCTCTCGGTCAGCAGCCCAACACATAGCCCATGGGGTTTAAGGAGCAACACTAAATGAGCTTGCGAGACGGGGAGCTGTGGTGGAGATAAGTGAACAAAGCAGTACCGTAGAGAGTGGTTCTTTTTCCAATTTAAATAAGTGACCTTGGAAAATGTGAGCGTAGTACGAACTTGAAGTTTATAGATGAAATCCAGGTGTATGTGCGGTGGGATTTCAAGCTGACTGAATAAGCGGCAGACAGATCCCTGAGGCTATATGAGTAGGCATGAAAATTTCAGGAGAGCTTGAATGTGGGCAAGCTTTAGGAAATGTCTTTGAAAAATAATTCGCACTTTATTGGTAAGAAGTTAGGCTCTGAGTTCCATTATATCCTGATGGAAACTTAGATTGGATCATCAGGCCTGTATTAGACATTAAGCGGGTCCTGAAATAAGATCAATGGACTGCTACAAGCAAATGTGCACATTAGCTGAACATGATCAAGAAGATAACTGAGAGCCACACCCAGCAAAATGAATGGTTGATTGCACTTTCTCTCCTGAGATGATATGTGGAAATCTAGCTGCTATACGAAGCTTAATTATTAAGGAATTACTGAGAATCTAGTATATACACAAAACTTATAAATACATATTTTTAATTACAAAGCACAGTTAAGATATGGGACCTACTCCCCAACAAGTTTGCTCTCGCACTCCTGGTACAAAGCCAAGAAACCCCATATGAAACAATTTGAAAATGTAATGGATTACTAAATTTAACTTTGAAGTAGGTTTAAAAGAAATAAGAAACTACTGTATTCACTTAGAGTCATGTAACTGTTTGTGGGAATGCAAAGTAAGCCCCGTCTTTCCCCAATGGAGCTAGTAAATAGTAGTTTCAAACTGCTAAACTGGTGGTTAGCATCCCAACGCCCAACTATTATGCCACCAGGGCTCCTTAGAACATGGTTCGGCTGATGCTAAATATATTCTTGTTATCAGGGAAGAATATCATGAGTGTTAACTTATAAAGCAACCATTAAAGTCACAGTCAGGTGTAAGAAATTAACATTTTAAACTTGATATCAGATAATTTAATCCTCTGAGCAAAAAAATCACCAATCAGCACAGAGGATCTGTTATTCCAAATTTCTTTTATTTACTGATATCATTGTAGAATGCTTAGTGTGCACGGATTGCTTTCAATATTTTATTTGAACCAAAAAAAATCAAGAATTTGCTGAGTTTGGTAATTAAGTGCAGGTGAAACTGTGATGACCAGTTATTTTCCTGGCTAAGCACTGAAAGCAAGATGATATCACAGCAGTTGAACCACCTAGTGTCCCTTCCACACCGCTGCTACTGAATCTTTGAACCAGCCCACAGTCCAAAACTAAACTACCTGTCTCTGATAAAGTGGGTGTGCCAAACTTAGCCCTACATAGAAGGAAACTTGTTCAAGCCTTTTCAAAAGAGGAGTGTGACCTTGTTAGTGCAAATACCTTATGAGAAATGCAGTGAGCACAAGTAACGGTGTGTGTGCTGTAATGCACCCAAGAAGAAATTCTCTGTTTTAAACCATGACACTAATGTGAATCATTGCTAATAGCGGCTTATTTATCCTAGCAGAAAAAGATAATTTGACTAAGCTAATGAAGTAATTTCAGCTTTTAACTGAATGTTCATTATTAATTGAACATTTCAAAATTTTAAAAAATCAAGAAAGCAAAACTATATGAAGGAGTGAGTGCAAGCAGCTTCCACCCTGGTTTATTAATAGTTTCTTGATGATGCTGGGATAATATTCCAGTTTGACGAATTTGGAGAAATCCAACATTCAAAAAGATTTCTGTGAAGAGGAAAACAGGCTTCAGTGTTTTTGTAAGAAGAATGGAAGCTGGTTTGCGCAGAAGGAGGTGAGCATTGATTTTTCCTTTCCTCCCATCTCATTGCAGGTGAGAAAATATTCAAGGTTAGGAAACAGTGAAGAATAGACATTGGAGTGATCCAGATCTAAAACTTCATCCTGAATATCTAGTGATGGAACTATAAATATATTGCTCAGCACTTCTTGTTTGCTTACCTTCCCTAAAACGACATCTACTTTATAAGTTGATTGAGGAGTGTTAATTTGCTGGGTTTAAACAGTGAACAGCTTAAGGAATTTTAAAAATACATATCTTAGTCTGTTTATAGTACTTCATAAAACTTTATAGTACTTTTATAAAATGTTCTCCTTTGTACAGTGGCTCACTTCAAGTTGTGTCAGGTTTTCCAGTGCTCTTGTTATTATCAGGTGCCCCTGAGTCAGCTCCCATCCACAGCAAGCCTATGCACAACTGCATGAAACATGGCCCAGCCCTGTGTAGCCTTGTCCTTGTTCCTGTGCTCGAGCCCATGGATGCAGCCACTGCATCAATCCATGTCGGTGAGGGCCTTCCTCCTCTTCTCTGCCCCTTCACTTTACCAAGCATGATGTCCTTCTACAGGGACTGGTCTCTCCTGACAACATGTCCAAAATATGTAAGTGAAATCTTGCCATCCCTGCCTTTAAGGAGCACTCTGACCTTACTTCTTCCAATATAAATCAGTTCGTTCTTTCAGCAGTCCGTGGCTGAAAATGCCTTTCCAGCACCACAATTCAAATGTAATGCATCTGTTCTTCTTCTTTTTTTTTTTTTTATCTGTTCTTCTATGCTCTTCCTTATTCAATGCCCAACTTACACATGCATATGATACAATGGAGAATACCATGGCTTGGATCAGGCATATAATCCACTGTAGTTTTTGTTGTTGTTGTAGTTTTT
>NW_022103897.1:6079675-6083442 GCF_000313985.2 Echinops telfairi | reverse complement strand
ATCTTAGAAATTCACAGTGGCAGTTCTACTCTGGGTAGCCAGAAGTCAGAATCCACTTGATGGCATCAAATTTGGTTTTTTATTTTCGTTTTTTCTCTATTTGTTTGGAAGTGCGGGGAAAAGGACAAAACTGTTACCTTAGATAGTCAAAATTATATTCTGTTCCTTAGCTGTAATAACTCTTGTTCATGCTTGTTGGGATGAGAATACCAATAGAATGCCCCACTGATGAGACGCGCACTCCCTATTATATCACATTCCTCAGATGCCTTAAATTCCAATCAGCCTTCGCATACAGGGGCAAGACTGTGGCCCTCAATCTCCTCTTCCGCACTCAGCTATCTCTCTGACCTGAGTACTCATGAAGCATTAAAGTAACGAATAGTTACTGGGTTTTCTACTGTGTTCCAGTTGCACTCTCCAGCACTTGGCTGGTAGAAGTCTATAGCAGGAGCCCTAACTCTCGACATAAAGTGAAATGCCATTGGAGTTCTTTATGCTACTTCCCCAGTGCTTGCTCACAAGTCAACCAGCAATGTGGCTACACTCAGAGAAATCTGGAACAAAAGCCCAGTATGGGCAGATTTCCTTCAGGAAAAGGAATCAGATAGATGGAGATTGAAATGTGTGTTTTATTATCTATATGGATGAATTGGAAGGGTATAACTTACTTGTCTGTCTACTTCTGTCATTTTAATAGTCTCCCCTCACTCCCACCCTCATTCCAAAGCCTAGATATTCACAGAGCCATTTAAAGAAGAGTATAAGTCTGTCAAGAGGAGCCCTGGCAGCATAGTGATTAGACACTGCGCTATGATCCACACAGTCAGCAGTTTGAAACCACCAGCCACTCTCCTGCTCCCCCAAACATTTACAGTCTCAAAATTCACAGCAGCAATTCTACTTTGTCCTATAGGGTCACCACATGTTGACATTGACTTAGTGGCAGTAAGTCTTATTTTTTTAAAAATTAGTCTATTTTTTAAAAAGTCTCACTTGACCCTATTTTAGCCTTCTACCCCGACAGTCTCAATAATAGGACAGACAGGCCAGGATTCTGATCCACTCTCTGTGTGTCTAAGCCTGGAGATAGAGAGCAGGCCCAGGACATGGGCCACTGAAGGCCGGAAGTTTTAAAAGGGAGAAGCTGGACATCTCCTCCAGTCTCACAGGTCATGGAAATTATGGTCTCTTAAGTGATACAAGTGAGGATCAGTAGGATCTGAAACCATAAGCCTTTTCCCCCTTCTTAGCTCCCTGGACAGAAGTTTCCTGTCTCCATGGAAATGCTGAGTATGAGACGTGAGAGAGAGGGAAGATAAGTGCATCTCAATCACACCCAAGGCAAATCTTAAAGGCTAATAGTATTCTTTTCTTTATGAATGCCAAAGTCAAATCGACTTCTTTCTTTTAATGGTAGTGGGGCAGGGCTGGCTAACGTTCCAAATATCCCTTCATAAAAAGATACTGGGTGAATGACAACATGGCTCCATTTCCCCTCACTTTTCATAGCAATAATTAGAATTCATTTTATGGACATTCAACCAATAGCTTATAATTATGATTAGAGAGACTTAGCAATGAAACCACTTTCCCTAACAATAGTAGTTCCACTAAAATTCCAACCCCGAATTAAAATCTTTTAACAAAATGTAAATTAAAACGCTGGCTAAAATAAATCTTTAATGAAGGTTTCTAATGCCCTCAGACACTTTCTCAGAATACCTCCATATAAATGCAAAGATTTCTCAAAGCGAATTCAAACAGTGAATACACTATTTCTCATTGCTTCTTCAGACAGAATGTATCTCTGTAGATCAGAAACTGCTTATGCTACACAGAGACAACCGTCAAGCTGTCTTGTGGTGCCTATATCTTACACACTAAAGAAAAAGAAAAAAACTGAGCTACTTTTAATACATCAAAATGGCTGTTTATCAACAGAAGCAGCCCCCTGGCAAACACACTAACCATTCTGAGATGAAAGTAACATGAGAGGTAAGTGTGCCTGAAACATTCCACTGGGAACTCCTGACCTTCCCTAAGGGGGTGCACATAGATTTGAAAAGTCGAAAGTGGTTTTAGGGATTATCTGCTGATAATTGTGAACATGAGGAGAGCAGAGAGTAGTCCCATTAAAAGTCAATGGTATAGAAGGGTGAATGGAGCAGAGTAAGCATGAATGGTATCTTTACCAAAGAAAGAATTCAAAATACTAATATTTCAGATGAGAATATCATGGTGCAAAGAAGTTAAGATGCTGCTTCAGGTTACATTTCAAGCTAACCAAAGTGAGGGCAGGCTTTTCCAGTGACTTGGGCTTGTGTTTGTTCTTCAGGGTTAATCTGTGTGGAGCACATGGCGTCTGTGTACTTGGGTAACATTTCTGTTCCATACAAGCTATTAAGGGTGTGGGGTTTTTTTCTTTAAAGTGACTAAGAATGACTTTTGATTAAACAATTATGTAAAAGTTCCTCACAATGTTCAAAAACATACTTGGAGTTGAGGAGGTAGAATTCCTCCATATTTGTGCCCATTCCCGTGAAATGACAATATGTATGTGTGTTCATTGCTCCTAATTAAGTAATCTCTATGGCACTTCCAGCATCTTCTCTTTTGAGAAACAGCGTTTAATTTTATCTGGGTTCCCCTTCCAAGTATTTCTTATGAGAGGTCTATAGCAGGTTTAATGTCAAGGCTGAGATTTACAACAGAGTTCAGTCCAGAAAAAGCTGTAGCAGAATCTGACATTTTTGTTAGCTGATTTTTTTTTCTACTTTTACCTAAATATCACCACATTTGCTGCACCCAAGGTACCTTTAAAACTTTTACACTTGAAATAGAAGACTATTTAAAATAACCCTCTAAACAACTAATGAAGACATAGTTGGCCATGTTCAGCTGAGTATTTGAATTAAAACTGTGCTGTTTGTCTAAGCTATCAAATACTTTTCAAATATGTAAAAAGCACTAAAATGTCTTTCCTCCACCTTTCCTCCTCTTGTGATTGTTGTTCTAAATCTTTTTTCTTTCTAAAATCAATAACTGACTACCAGATCCATGATTAACTTGAAAATGTCATTGATTTTTGCTTGCAATCCAATGAACTTCCTGCTCCCTACTAGCAGCATGCTTTCTATGCTTGTTTCCGTCTTTATTTCACTGCAGCTTGAAGAATGATATTTAAGTACACTAGTAAGGACTGGAATAAAGAGGTTATTGTTGTTGTTCGGCACCATCAAGCTGGTTCTAACTTACGGCACCCCTATGTATAACAGGGCAAAACACTGCCCAAACGTACACCGTCTTCACAATTATTATGTTTGAAATTATTGCAGCCATTCTGCCAATAAATCTTAATGAGGGTTTTCTTTTTCATTGACTCGCTACCTTACCAAGCTTGATATCATTTTTTCAGAGATTAGTCTTTCCTGAAATAAACATATTATCTCAGAGATAATATGATGTGGTACCATATGATTTTAAAATTTGTTGTGTAGCTGTTGTTATTTGTATAGTATTTAATCACTTATGAAATGCTTTCCTCTATTAGCATTATCAAATACCTTATATAGTTTCCATAGATCTGAACAATAGGTGTTCTGTACTAGTATGGAATGTTGTTATTGTCAGGTAAGATCGTTGATCCAAACACATAGGGAGCTTAGGTACAATAGAAAAAAAAAAGCCTGATCCTGCACCATCTTCACAACTGTGAAGTGTAAGGCATTGTTGCAACCACTATGCCAGTCCTTCTTTTTTTTTTT
>NW_022103897.1:6063999-6079398 GCF_000313985.2 Echinops telfairi | reverse complement strand
ATACATCAATTGTGTAAAGTGCATTTGTACATTCATTGTCCTCATCATTCTCAAAACATTTCCTCTCCACTTAAGCCCCCGGCATTAGGTCCTCCTTTTTTCCTTCTTATTGAGAGTCTTCCTTCTCTTTTCTGACCCTCTGCTTTACCCAGAAAAATGTCCCTTTCCAAAGTAGGGAAGCAAGACTTTGGAAGATCCTATGACTTGTCCAGAAACACAAAAGTAAGTGGGAATTCCTCACCTACCATCCTGAAACACTAGGCTTTTTGTTCATTTTCTACAAATTATCTCAGAATGTTGACATTTCAGCCACATACACAAAAAGTGTTAGTAAATCTAAGGGAATGAACACCAGAGTTTTAGGTGATTGGATAAATGGGATGGTAGAAGTTATGGCAAAAACACAACAATAATAATAATATATTGAAGTATCAGGGGGGTGGTAGGGTGGGAGATGGAGGGCATAAAGGGGAGCTGATATCAAGGAGTTCAAGAAGAAAAGAAAATGTATTGGAAATGATGATGGCAGCAATTGTACAATTATGCTTGATCTAATGGAACTATGGATTGTAATAATACCTGTAAGAGCTCCCAATAAAATATTTTTGGTTTTTTTTCAGTAAGACAGAAAGGGTCGTTTCTCAAGATAATGCATGTACCTTATGAACTCTTCTATGACCTACTCTGGACAAAAGAAATCAAGCCATAAGTTAATATTAGAAGCAATGGTCATTCTAGCATGCGCTCTAAGATAATCATGTTTTTCCTTGGACAATATGTATGATTGTTAGATTTTATGTCAACTTGGGTGGCTGTGATATGATTGAGGGAGGTTTCTTTCAGTGTGGCCTACTCTTAATATAAATGGTCAATTTGCGGGAAATAATTCTTTTCTGTTGTTGGACATGGATTCTGCATCCAGTTTGTGCACTTCCTGTTCTATCACCTACCCATTTCAGGAGCCCTCAGTGGACTGCTGACCTTGGATGCATTAAACTGATTGCAGATTCAATCAGCTCGGCATCCATTGGTCTTCTGCCTTCATCTTCCAACTTCATGTTCAGCGGTCCTTGCAGCTACAGGAGTCAGGAGAAGCCTTCATTTCACATTGACCCACAGCCGTCAAGTGGACTGGGCACACCCACAGCAAATCTGCTCTTTTGTTATACTCAGGATTAGACACACATGATTGTAATATCAGTATTTTCAGACACATTTTTTTATGTTAAGGTGAGTCAATACAAAATGGAAAGTTGGAGCAATGTTTATACATAAAAGTTTATCCATAAAGGCTTAGCAGCTGGTAACTTCCACTCTCAAAAAGGAAGCATAGCGTCATTTAACATCACAGTTGGAACCAAAAATAAATAAGTCAAATTCCAAGAAAATAGCATTTAATTTTGATAATTCTTTTTAAAATAGTTTCTATAGCCAAACAAACTTATCACAAACTGATGCTGTTATATCAAATGATGGATAATGTGTAAAAGTCTGGGAATCCCAAAGCATTTAGCTGTGTTCATGCAGAACATCGCCCAAAAGGCAGGCATTTGAACCTAGCAAAAGTATAGTGTTTAGTTTAACTTCAGGGAAGTGTACATCCTTGTTGTATGCTTTCACCACATTAATTAAACCTGTATGTTAAATAACAATGCAAGAAGCTGTTGTACTGTACTATGTAAAGATGAACATGGCTTAGGATTGGAGAAAATTCTTTAGCAACCTGTAATGTACAAATGGAAAATTCATGCTTGCTGAAAGTGGAGAACTTACTGATGAAGATCAAGGGCGACAGTCCTCTACGTAGACTTCACCTCGACATTAAGGAAACAAAAGCTCTCACAACTAAACTAATCAGCGACATTATGATCAACAAAAATCAAGATTGTCAAGGATTTCATTTTCCTTTTTCTTTTTTTAAAATCATTTTATTGGGGGCTCATAAAACTCTTATCACAATCCATACATCAATTGAATCAGGCATGTTTGTACATATGTTTCCCTCATTCTCTTCTAGATATTTCTAGATATTTACTTTCTATTGAGCCTTTGGTACCAGCTTTTTTTTTCTCCCCCTTCACCCCCCCACCCTCATAACCCCCTGATAGATTGTACATTATTATTATTTTCATCTCTCACACTGATCGCTGTCTCCGTTCCCCCATATTTTCTGTTGTTCTTCCCCATTGAGATAGTTTATCGTGCCAGCCTGGCCGATAAACACAAGTGGGATTAACTGAAGGGCAGAGAGTTAAATGACTCGGTGAGCCTCGCCTTTCTTGTCTCTTGCTCTGTGATCATCGGACCAGTGTGCGATGCAGAACATGCCTTGCTTGTTCTGTGCCTCAATTTATAGGCTACACTACCTGTGGGACGCCTAGCCTGTGAACTGTGTCACTGTAAGTTGAGGTCCCTTTAAGACTTCTCTGGAGCTGGGGACTGGCACTTAGTTGACAGTTGATGATCTGCCTTGCGGTTGGCTGCTGTGCTGAGATAGCTTAGCTCTCTCTATAAATAGAGGGAGATCTGGCAGCAGACTAGATTTGAAGGACTGCTAGTGTCTCACAACTTTCTCTCTCATGGGAGTGAGTTGCACTGAGCCATTTGTACTGCTTCATAATTTAACTGTTCATTTCTTGTATTATATTTCTATCTGTATATAATTTAACAGTTCATTTTCTGTGTTATAAATCTCATTATCTTTATAAATAAATATATAAAATTATCAGCAATCTGGTTTTATCTCTCTAGTGAACCCTGTCTAATACACCCCTGTAGAGGAGTGTATGGTTATGTATCGATCATTGTGATCAGTTCCCCCTTTCTCCCTTCCTCTTCTTCAATTCCCCCTACCCTTCTGTCATCATCATTCCCTCTCCTGGTTTCTGTGTGTCGTGAGCTCTCATCCCTTTCTATACGTGTACACATGTTCCGGTCCAGTCTGAACTGGGAAGCAGCACTGGGGTCATGGTAGTCAGGGGTGAGGAAGCCTCAAGGAACCAGAGGAATATAGTATGTTTCATTGATGCTTTACTGCACCCTGGTGACTCATCCCTTCCCTGTGGTCCCTCTGTGGGGAGATTATTCCACTGTCTACAGAGGGGCTTTGGATCTCTGCTCTCTTGTTCTCAACAATATGTTTTTGTTTGTTATGTGTCTGCTGATGCCTATTGCCCAGTCCATATGACTCCTCATGATCACACCAGTGGCGTGCTTCTTCCATGTGGACTTAATTGCTTCACTGCTGAATGGCGGCTTGTGTAACTTCAAGCCTTTAAAACCCCAGATGCTATATCTTTTAATAGCCTGTCACCATCTGCCCTCTTCACCACATTTGCTTATGTACCTGTTTTGTCTTCAGTGATTGTGTCAGGAGGCTGAACATCTCAGAATGCCGATTGGTTAGAACATGTTCTTGTATTGAGGAAGGGTATGAGCAGAGGTCCAAAGTCCATCCCCTACCTCAGTATATTGCCATATAAATGTATGCACATGGGCCAATACCTCTAATTTTGTGGATTAGTGTATTTACATATGTACACTGCTATGTTTGTACCTCTATCCATTGCTTACTTCCTTGGTCCTTCCTCTGTTTCCTTTTAACTTCCTCCTGCCCCACTGTCACTTTCCCCTTATTTCCGCCTCTTGGTAACCTCCTCTTAGATAGTTTGCTGTCATTTTTCTTGGATCCACAATCAATACTCTTAGAAGCAACAGTAAATGAATCAAATGACTAATACTTTGGACAAATGTGCTGGTAAAGACCTTTTGAGATGATTAAAAAGCAAAGATGTCACTTTGGGGACCACGGTGTATCTGACACAAGCCATGGTATTTTCAATCACCTCTTAGGTATGTAAAAGTTGTACAGTGGGTCAGAAAAACCAAAGAAGAATTGATGTATTTGCATTATGAGGTCAATAAAGAATATTGAATATGCCACGACAGTCAATAGAACCAACATATTTATCGTGAAATAAGTACAGTTGAAATGCTCCTCGATGTCATTTCACACACTTGGACATTTTATCAGGAGGGACCAGTCCCTGGAGAGGGGCATTACACTTTGTATAGTAGAGGGTCATCAAAGAAGAAGACCCTCAATGAGATAGATCGGCACAGTGATTGCTACAATGGACTCAAACATAGCAACACTTGAAAGGATGATGCAGAACCGATCAGTGTATGGTTCTGTCACACATGGTATTGCTGTGAGTTGGAACAAACTTGACAATACCAAACAACAATAATTACAAGTTGTTATTCATTTTACCATGAGATTAAGAAAGTTCTGATACCTTGAAAGGACTCTGGTATCCAATCCGGGCCTCTGTACTGTTCTATGCTAATTAGTTTGGGGCAAGTTGCATCCTATTTCCTAAGTTATCTCTTCATGAACAAATTAAAGAAAAGATTTCTGATTCTATATTCATGGAATTACATATAATGGTGTAGTTGACCGGTTGGACCTAGCGCAGACTACCTAAGAGTACAATACGACTCTTTCACTTATAAGTTATGTGATAGAGAATATATGACTTCAGTATTCTGTAGTTTTTTATCTGTACTAAGGCAACAATGATACTACTTCCGTAGGCCGTTGCTTTAAACGACATGTTCCAAGTTCCTGATATTTAGAAAGTTCCCAATAATAGTTACAAATTTATATATTGTTTTTATGTAGTAGAATTACTAGCTCGCTAAATGTTTCCTCCTTAATTTTTTTCTTTACCGGAAAAACGCAGAGTTTTTTGGTTTTGCCGTTTTGCATTTGTTAGCGTTAGCAGAAATAGTAGGGTGTTTTTTGGTGCGTGTTTTGTGATTATTATACAACAGATAGGAGGTTAGGGTTACGCATTGACTACGAACCACAAAATGAGCAGTTCAACCCCACCAGCTGGCCCAGAGGAGAAAGATGAGGGTGTTAACTCCTGCAAAGATTTAAAACTTTGGGACCCTCAGAAGGGCAGCTCTATTCTGACCTATAGTGTTGCTGTAAGTTGACATCAACTCAATAGCAGTGGGCTTTCTTTCATTTGGGGATTTATACAACAGAACCACCACATCTCTGGCAGTTTGTCACACTTCGTGGTTTGTTTGTTGTTATGCTTCTGGAAGCTATGGCACCAATATTTTAAACATCCATAATGGATGACTAGCAGCCTCAGAAACTCGCAGTTCAGTATGTCTATAGGATCACTATGCATTGGGCCCACCTCAATGGCAGTGAGTTTGTTTCGATGCTGAAACAGACTAGGAAGAAAGCCTGGAATCTATGCTCAAAAATTAGCCAATGATAAGTTGATTGTTTGGATACTATCACAGGGGTCAGTCACGAAAGGAAGACATTGTGTTTGGAGCACGTAAATTGCTCGCAAGGGTGTAAGAGACTTTCAGTGAAATGAATGGACACAATACAAAGTTTTCACAATGGACTTACACATGCTGCTGAATGTGAGGATGACGCAAAACCAGACAAGTTTTCATTCTTCTGTTATGGGTTTCTATGAGTCAGTATCAACTCAAAAGCAGTGAACAACAATATACAATAGAAATAATAATCTGCAATATAAGAACTACTATTAAATATTGAAATATGATAACTACTTGTATGATTGCATTGAGTGTACCGCATTAAGTTCCAGTGGGAAAGTTAAACTAAAAAAAATAATTCTGATACAATGCTAATAATGTAAAACTAAGAGGGAATGTGTTTCAAACTGAAGATTATTCTGAATAGTGATTTGAAAATATACCCCTGGATAAGTTTTCCCATTTATTATTAATTATATGAACTTGATTCGGACTCCTGGTGACTCATGTGTACAGAGAAGACCTGATCTATATTCTTTGACCTTTCAGAAACAAATCATAATGCCTTTCTTCTAAGGGGCCTCTGGGTGGGTCTGAATTGCTAAATTTACAGCTGGTCATCAACACTTAATCATTTGTGACATCAAATAGATCCTGCTGGTTAGGAGTCAAAGTCTACCATTTTCTAGGGATCAGAATCTGAATCCAAAAGAGTTTGATTATCTAGATACCTAAGTTTTCTAAATAATTGTACTTTTTTCGTACATATCCTACATATGTCTATATACATATCCTAAGATATGTATGTTAAACTTTCTACCATGAAGAAGAAATTAAAATTTTTTTGTTAAATATATACTTGTTACTACAATATACCCCTAACATTTTCTGAATTCTTAATAAAGACAGAGAAAAATTAGATGAAATAATGTATTAAGCCAGTAAGCAAATAAATATTTTTTAAAAACAATCTGGCATCTAAAAATATCAGAGTACACTGAACTTATGGTCGGTCTTTTTCACAGATGGTACGCTTGTGAGAATTTATAAAAGTAACCAAGTTTTCGGATGACAAATCTATAGCCACTGCTGTGAGTTTCTGCTCACATCTCATTACAGAGTTACTGGGTACTTGTGAGATTTAAAAGATTTGTATATTTTTTTCATAAGAAACCAAGTGTTTTTTTTTATTTCCAGAGTTTCCCCAAGAGGCTCTGTCCTCATACTAGACAGCTTTGTATTGTGATCATTTATACTAGCATTTGTTGTAAAGGCTTGTCATTTTTTCCAATTGTAAAACTGATTAAACTGCATTTTTAAGAGAAACAGTTATGAGTATGTTCTCACATCCTGGTACTGGGTGTTCACAATCCATGGCTTTTTGCCTCTTTATGTTTATATGAATTCTTAACAACATGGGCTTGGGAAGTTGTGAAATTCATCACACTTCATTTTAGTTTATGAAAATCTCACGTGTCGCTCTAACTGATAGAATTTTGATTTCCAGAGTCTCGTTCAATCTCCACAACAACCTAACACTTGAAGAAAATGTAATTGCCAAGGGGCTGAGTCAAGTATGAAAACCAATCTGATAGTAGCAGTTTTATAGCCTTGAAATCAGCCTTTCATGTCTCTTAAAGACTGGCCTCTGAAAGACAGAAGTTTTCAATGGAAATCTAGGCTCTATGATCAATCTTTCTCCTTAAAAAAATACTGTGGGGAAAAAAATGACAGTAAAAGCAGGAAGTAAACAAAACCCTATGGAGCTGTTCTAAACTGCAACACCTGGGGTCACCATGTGTCAGAGGTGATGCAAGGCCACGGCATTACAGTGGTTTAAGAGCAAGGTCACAATTCGCTGTATTCACCGATCTGTTAAAGTCAGGAATTCCCCCTTGGAACTTGACTGATAACATTGATCAAAGACCTAGTAACCCAGAATGTGATAGAAAGTAGAGAAGCCCTAAGGCAAAACAGTGTCCGTATATTACATCGGATTAAACTGCATTTACACAGCCCTTCCTATGTGAAGAAACTTAGAAGAAAACATTCACTAAGTTAGTAGCCACGGAGGCTGGCTTACCACTTCTGAAAAGATGTCACTTGCGGCATGGCAGCTTCAATTAGAGATGCCACCTGGTTAGATTCGTGGTAGTCAGTTATTTTCTGTCATAATATAGTTGGTTTGTTTGTGCAGATTTCAGGTCAAGGAACCAAATGAGAATCACCACTGCTTTGATGCAGGTATTTATAACTGTAATTCATTTCAGGATGAGTATTACTAGTGATGCATTGTCGTGGCTGGAGGGAGGAAGATAGAGCAATTTTAGAGGCCTCCACTTGGTCATTCTTAGCCATTCACTGAAAAGGTCAGGAAACTAATACAAGGAGTCTGCCAGATGCTATGTCCATCTATCTAATGAAACCCTCTTGGACTCAGGAAATATTCTTAGAAGGGATCCTCAAGCCTAGTAAAAAACCCAACTCTACTTCCATTGAGTCTATTTCAACTCGTATCCATCCTATGTAGGGTTTCAGAGCCTATGTATCTTAATATTAGCAGATAGTCTCATTTTTCTCCCCCTGACAGGGTAGTGGGTTTGAACTGCTGGCCTTGTAGTTAGCAGTACATTGGTTACCCGATAGCACCTTTGGACTCCTTTCAAGCCTATTAGACCCGTTTAATACCATTTATCATCTGGCCTCCTAAATCCTCACAGTAATCAAAGGACCATATTAGCATTTTTAGATTTCCTGGCACCTGTGTCTGGAAAGACCTTGTATTCAATGATCCTTTAAGAATCTTTTAGCAACATTTCCCCAAAGGATGAGCTACTCTTTGGGGATGAGTCAGAGAATTATTGTTCCATCTATACTTCATCAGAATTGCAGAATACAGTAGTCTCCCCTTAAATCAATGAATATAGATCTAGAATAGGAATGAAGAACCACAATTCTGCACTGTGAAATTGTATGTCAGACTTCTGCTTGGCATTTCCAGAGTATTATTATTATTATTAAAGTTTGTCAGTATTCTAGATATTACCCATTTGTCTTGACCCAGGTATACCACGATGGTCTATTTATTCATTGTCACAGATCTCTGTAGGCAAGGACACCTTAACTTTTATTCTGCTATCTATTATAAGCAGTATAGAATACTTAAAGATTTCAATCTGGACTATTCTGTTTTGGAATTTTAGCATCCCTATGGTTCCAATTTGGGCTGCACTCCACATGGTCAGCAGTTTGAAACCAGTAGCAGCTGCTCAGGAGAAAGACTGCTTTCTACTCCTGTAAACTGTTATAGACTCAGAACCCCACAGGAGGTCACTGTAAGTCAGTACTAACTCTATGGCAGTGAGTTTTTTTAAAAGTTTTTTTAAATCAATATTAAGGAGGTCAAGTCCATGGTAGCATCTCCCACCAGCACACCCAGCATGTAGAAAACAGTCATCACTTGGCTTCTCAAAGATTTTGATGCTCTCCATAGCAGGATATTCTTGCTTGCCAACATTAAGAAGGTAATACCTCCTACCCCACCCTCAGTGTACATGGCTAGTGATGGATTCTCATATATAATATAATAATGCATAGATACCATCGCATATCTCTGGGCTTTCTGATTTCTCCCTTTATATCACACTAAGGAAATTCTGACCTGTCAACTCTGTCTAATGGTTGCTATTGTTATATGCAAATTCAAAGAACCATTTCAAGGAGCAATTTCAATAGCAAGCTACAGGTATCCTCGTTAGAGAATTAAGTTTCAAGCTAAAGGCACATATCTCTATGACAATGATTTCTTCCCCACGTAGCTTTATATTCTCTTATCCTCCTTATCATTCCCTGTAACCTAATATACTGATGACTATAGAGTTTAAGAAAAAGTATCAGTTTTGCTCAGTTCAGAGTACATTTGTGAATCAAACCAGTACATCTCTAAGCAATCATTCTCTGGGGAGAGTAGGCCAGCAATTTACTTTTCAATACCTTTCTCCCATTTGTCAAATTTTATTCTATGGTAAATTATTTCCCACCTGTTTCTGAATAGTACTCTCTGTTTCTTGAGTAGCCAGGGCAGGAAAGCCAGTTTCAGTGGGATCAGTAAGGCCATTGCAATACATCCCCCAGAATAAGTCTGTCTTTTCCAGAAATCCCTATCCCTGCTCCCTACATATTGCCAATTGACAGGATTTTGATTATTTGCATAGACGTAGTAGAGATGGATAGCAAAGAAAATGAGCATCATCTTACTAGAAAGCATCTTTATAGAAAATTGTTATAGTCCCTAGGCCATTCTCCTCTTCTATGGAAAAGGAAAGCGGATGCTTTGCTTCTCTAATGGTGAGATAGTTAAAGTTTTTTGTGCCAACCTGGCCGATAATCACATGTGGGCGAAAGGATAAATAGCTCGGTGAGCCTCGCTTTGAGTTCTCGAGTCTCTTGCTTTGTGATAGTTGGACCAGGGTGTAACTGCCTTAGCCAGTTCCCTGCTTCATCTGGCTAGGCTTACTTCCTGTAAGAAATTTCTGAGAAGAAGCCACATGGACCTACCCCTATGCAGCCTTGGGTGCTGGAGCAGCCGTGCGGAGACCCCTGCCAGCGCTGAGATGCTTACACGCTCACTGATTCGGCTTTCCTCCTGTAGTCAGCATCATTGTGTGTGTTTTGTGAGATGGAAGAGCACTTTGTGGATTGGTGTCGGACATACGGGCTAATGTTGGACTTGTGGGCTTGGGCAGCACTGGGTGGGGATGTTTTCTTGATGTGCACTTACCCTTTATATAAAACTATCTCTTATATGTATAAGTTTCAGTAGATTTGTTTCTCTAGGGTACCCAGACTAACACAAATGACTAGACAATTCAAGGGAATGGGAGGGTTCAGGACCCTTATGCTCATACAAGTACCACTTCTTCTGTATCAGGGTCCTGACTTGGACATAAAAGTCCCTTTACAGCTCCTTGTCACCTTTATGATTATGTTTGATGTCAATAATTATTTGACCTGAATATGTCACTTTCTTCTTACGAGAATTCCAAGCTATAAAAGCAGCCACTGGGGGCACGGACAATAAAAAAGTGGGCGAAGGGGGACGTTGGACAGGGAAAGATATGACAAAATAATAATTTATAAATTATCACGGGTTCATGAGGAAGGGGGGAGCATGGAGGGAAGTGAAAAAAATGAGGAGCTGATACCAGGATCTTAGGTGGAGAGCAAATGTTTTGAGAATGATGAGGGCAATGAATGTCCAAATGTGCTTTACACAATTGATGTATGTATGGATTGTGATAAGAGTTGTACGAGCCCCTAATAAAGCGATTTTTAAAAAAGAAGAAAAGAAACAGAAAAAGAAAGGGGATAAAAGCAGCCACTGCATGCCACAATTCTTAGATTATTTTCCCCAACTTCTCAATCACATGGGGTCCATGAATGGCACAAACAGTTAAATACTCAACCACTGGTTAAAAGACCGGCAGTTTGGCTCATCCCGAGGTTCCTGAAAAGACAAGCTTTGATGATCTGTTATCAAAAGGTCACAGCCTCCCGAAGCCTTCTGGAGAAGTCAGTCGCATCAATAGCGGAATGAGGGGGATGTATGCCTTACCTCCTGACAGCCCGAGGTGCTGGCGTCAAAGTGACCCTCGGATCTGTGGCTGCAGCAGTGGGGAAGGCTGGCACCTCAGAGAAAATGTCACCGAGACTGGAGCCAGGGGTGGGACTGCTGGGCTCTGTGCTAGAACTTGAGAAGGAATAAGGAGAAGACAAGTTGAAATTGCTCACAGTTGGCCCTTCCCACTGGAGGCAGCAGGGGATGTTGACACAATGCTTCACAGCACTGACTCTGGAGGCAACACTGGGAACAATTGTACTCTGCATAAATGGGGTCTCTGCATTGGTATCATCTCATGGCCAGTAATAATAACGCCAACTACTACTACCAATTCGTTTCCCAATGGTTTGCCTCTATGTACATCTCATCCAAATTCACTAGCAGTGAAAATTTGGGAATGGTGAAGCCATGCATGCCAGTTTTGTAGGACATTTGGCATAAAGAAGTGCCATATCTCTAAGTAGTGTACAGAGTGGGAGGACAGGCCAACAATTTTATCTTATTTTATCTAATTAATTTCTTCCCAATTTTGTTGAACTCCTGTCATTTGTGAGGGCATCGCTTTGCCATGGTGGCATAGTGGTTATGCTTTGCAGTTTGAAACCATCAGCCTCTCTGGGAGAGACAGATGAGGCTTTCTACTCACATAAAGAGCTCGTCTTAGAAACTCACATGGGCAGCTCAGTCCTCTCCAATGTTGTAGCTGTGAGTTGGAATTAACTATATGAGAGTGAGTTTGATTTGAACAACAACAGGCAGTGACTAGCATGAAAACAAACAAACCACAACTCCAGTGCATCTTTGTGGGTTGACCTGGAGCACCAATTGGACACTAGCGCTGCCACAGTTTCAGACACTCAGGATGTAATGGAAACTTTGTGAATCTGGCTATTCCTCTGGCCAAAAAGAAGGGCAATGATTGAAGCTAGCAAGGAGCAAATCTGAGGTGGCACATAAAGTATATACAGTATTATGGAAATTTATTTTCTCATATGGAGGCTCAACCTAGATTAGGTTCTAGAATTATTTGATCTGTCACATCAGTACAAGCGCCAGGGTTCCAAGCGTTTTCTCTCCACTCTGACATAGATCCAATCGTCCATCAACCAAAGCTTACTTCTCCAGCTAGCAAGGAAGTCACTGTCATCAGAGGATCAAAGAAAAATGCTTCCTATTTGCATGAAAGACAAGAGAAATGAAACTCTGCCTCACTCTTCAGATATTGAGAAAGAAGGAAAGTGATAGTAGAGAAATAGCTCTGTATTGCTGAGAGCTAGATACAAATGTTAGCATTTGATTAGACAAATTTCATAAAGCTAAAGTACTAATTCTGTATTTCCCACCTTGCAGTAAGGAGGCCTGAGAAACAAGTGTTGCTGTACAGAAAACAGAATCAGCTGCTTGTTGACACTGTCAGGTTGGTAAGTCTACGTTCCTCCTGGGTTTGTAGAAGTGCAACATTGTGACTGATTCATGAATCCCACACATGCATTGATTCATTGACTTTTCTCCCCACAGAAATAACAAGGATCCACATTTGGAAATTCTGCATACGTCGTGTCTTAAAAGAAACAAAAGGAAAAGCTAACAAAATAAACAGAAAATTCTGTCATTGAGTCAACTCTGACTCACAGCAACCTTATTTGTATAGGATTTCTGAAGCTATGAATCTTTAGTGGAAAAGATAACATAGTCTCATCTTTTGACCATCAAGTAGTTGGTGAATTTGAGCCACCAACATTGTGGTTAATAGTTCAATGCTTATCTGACAACACCTCCAGGGATCCTAACCAAAAAAAGACCTAAAAATAGGATTAATATCGACATACGATTTACACTAGGGGAAAATGAGCTTTTCCTCTTTGCTTTGAAATAAATTCAAGAGGAGAAATAAAAGTAGTTTTCAAGTGACATTGGTGATAAACTTTTAAATTCTCAAGGTCCCTGAGCTTTATCCCCAAATTGTCCACCAACTACTCATCTTCTGCCATTGGCAAGTTGCTTCATCTTTTCAACCCTTCTTTTTTATATTATTGCTTAAACTAAATGATCAGGAGAATTTAATTCTAACAGGAAAAATGTGGACTAATTTAAAATGAAGGTATTAGCTTGTTTATCTGCATTTAAACTTGAAAACAGAAGCGTTCAGTCCTGTTTAGATCTTCTACCCAATTCTTCAAGAGTCAACAGCAATGTTGAGGAAGTAAGAGTACGTTTAACACTCAAAAATAAGAGTTTCTGCTATGTTTTATTTAAGTGTTTGTACATATTGGGAGGGAGAGAGGAACCTAAATGCAATTTCAAATTTCTCTTTCAAGAGAGGAGATGTTTTACTGGTAAAAATATATTCTGAATGCTTACAGCCTCCTTTGCTGCACTAATAAAAAAATCTAATGAAAAAAAAAAAGCAATTTGATTAAATTATGTGTGCCTTTTCCTATGCCAATGGAGCTTAACTAAGCAAACAGAAGCAGTGAAGTAAATCAATGTTGGTTTATTAAAGATCAGAATTCAATATCTCAATGGTTGAAGGGCTTATGCACCTGAGTGCTCACTATTTAGCTTTGCCTTGTAAAGAAAGTAAATATGGTGGAACCAAGAGGAAGCTTGTTGGGAGAATGGCCCTGACAAGGGAAGCTTCTCCGGGAGAAGTGATGGATTGTCTCAGAGCTCTTAGCAGGTGTTTTTTTTTTTTGTTTTTGTTTTTTAACAGAAAACATTTTTTGCCTAGTGTATGACACATTTTCTGTCTTTGTCAGAAATGCTCATTTGAACTTTTTTTAAAATGATTATTTTGTAAACCTCTGTGTTTTTCCCCACTGGAAGCACTCCCCTCTCCCAATTAAGACATGAAATCCAAAAGTGCCTTCACCTGTTCTCATATGACTCACCAAATATTTGATGAAGAACTCAGAGATTAATTTCTCATTCGGATCCATCCTACGATGAAGTCATAAATAATAGCAAATTTGTAACATCACATTAATCTCCATGGCAACAGGCGTACTGCGCAAATAGAGGATTATGACTTCACATGAGAATCAGGGGGATAGAGTGGGTTGCAAGGAAGAAAGCTCATTTTCAAACTCAGATAATCTACAATAATTGCACCGGGAATGCAGGCAAAGCCTAGAAAAGCAAATTGCTTCTCATAGAAATATTTTGTTGTTGTTTTTTCAAGTGTGTTACTCAATGAAAATCTTCCTCTAAATTGCATGGGAGTTTGTGGCATAAGGCAATTTAATCCATAGCCATTATGAGGCAAGCAATTTAGGACATAAAGGTTTGAACTGGGACCGACCGCATCAGAGATACACTCTGCATCCAAAACAGCACTATGTATGGCTGAAAAACAACAAAACGCAGGCTTGCTCCTGACGTGTTTACTCTCTAAGCTTCTAACATTTATAAAGGAATCAGCTTTTTCATCTTTCACTTCCCAGTTTACTTTTTCTAAAACACAGTCTGTGAAAATTAAAATTCCCCTTCTGGGTTCCTTCCATTTGGGAGGCTGCAGTACTCTCATACCTACATAACAACCCTAGGGATTATTCATATGTAAATTCATTCTAAAGAGTTTTCCAGCTATTCTTTTCTCCAACTGGCATTCTTTCCTACAATCTCGATTCCTTAAGAAAATCAAAGAAAAAGATATCCTTCATACACCAAACCTGGGGCATTTAGGGAACTCTATACTTAAGCAATGGCACTGAGGTTTCTTTGTGACTTTAAAAACAAAAGAATATGAATAAAATATACCTCAACAAGCTAGGCCAATGATTGCACACGTCTTTGTTCCTGTTGGTAAATTGTATTGTGCTCCTTATCATTTTGTTCAGTTTGTTTTTCAAGCAATGTAGAGCTATGTCTAAGAAAATAGGAAGCAAGCCAAGCCGATAAAAACGACACTGCCAATGGCAACCTGAAGGAAGAAGGGTTACTTTAATAAATAAATGAACCACCAGCCAAAAGATTGCAAGCTCTCTCCTGGTTTCTGAGTATTTACTTTTACAAGAGCTCTTCTTGGGCCAGGCCAAAAGGCAGCCTGCTGCACAGTAGTCAAGACTTACTTGTGAGTCACAATTTCCTGGAGCATCGCACTAGATCCCCTTCTCATTGTGCAGGTGGCCAACGTGACATGTAACTTATGAAGCGGGACAGCTGAGGGTGAAAACTCTTCATGAGTTGTCAAGGAGCAGACCTCATTACCCACAACTGCTTCAATTAAATATTGGAGGCAAGAAAATGATCCAGCCAAATACTAAGAAAACTTACTACCAAGTTGAATGACTGGAGCCTTTCACATGTTTGAAGTCAAATAGATCCCAGGTTTCAGAAACCTGTAAAATTAGATGTGCGTTGACTGATCATGCTGAGGTGTGCGTACATTTTCTTCTTCCCAGCAGCTGGTTGATGTGACACTCTTAAAAGAGATGACTATCACCCCATCCTTCCTCTTCTACAAT
>NW_022103897.1:6061360-6063188 GCF_000313985.2 Echinops telfairi | reverse complement strand
ATGGGGATGGACCCTCCTGGAGACAGATACAGGAGCGGTGTCTCAGTTCCTAAGACCATCAAAAATACGTGTTTTCCGATGGTCTTAGGTGACCCGTGTTAAAGGGTCGTTAGACCCCCAAAGGGGTCATGACCCACAGGCTGAGAACTGCTGCCCTAGAACAATCAACACTTTGAGATTTGAAAAGATGACATTGATTGGAAGGACAAAGTTCTGGAGGGTTAGGGAAAAAAGGAGGGATGAGAATAGGGAGAAAGTGATGTTACACTGTGGAGAGTGCAATCAATGAGACGAAACAAACACAAACACTATTGCTGAGAGGAAATTTGATCTGCTCTGTAACGCTTCTCACGAATCACACCAAGCGTGTTCCATAAAGGGTCCACCAAAGTGAGCAGGTAGAACAATGACATGACGGCAGGGTTGGGTGCTGATTTCATGACATTGAGCCCATGTCACACTTTAAATGTGGATTTGGTGGTGTTCTAATAGACCCCAGAACCAGGGACACTACAGTTCTAAGATCCCATAGGCCATCTCTCAGAAAGGAACCTTAAAAGAAAGATAGGGGGGAGGTGTGTGTGGAGGGGCGGGGAAGAACAAGCCTTCCTGGCACCTCCTATAAACTTCTCAAGAGCTGTTTTTAGTGAAAAGCTAACATAAAAAGACGCACTTTGATTGTCTGGTTCTTTTCTTCTCGTCTACATGGACTTTGCTTGTTCCTAACAGCAAGAAATCATTGGTTAGGAGAAAAAAGCATTTCTAATGAAGGTCTAGATTATTGCTTCTAGTTGAAATTGAATCAATTCCATCTCCTGGTAGAACTACATATGCAGAGTAGAACCATGCTCTCAAGGACCAAGGCCTAGACCTTTCAGGAGACAATCAGCAGGCCTGTCTTCTGGGACATGTCTGCGTGAGTTAGGACCATTGATTCTTCATCTAGTATCCAGGACTTCACCGTTTGTTCTCTCCCAAGACGCGAGGACCAAGATTAGAAACATATTTATAAATCGGCAATAATTTCATCCCATCGATCATTTCAAGAAACCTGTGCATCATAGCTAAATATTTGAACCCTAATACAGTCAGTCCCTTTTAATCAACACTTTGCATGATAAATGCCACTTACCTAACAGTATTATTAATAGAGGAAATGGTGATAATAAAAAAATTAATACTCTGTGAGCACGTATTTACCAGACACTCGATTCTATTCAAAGTATTTTCTTACATATTATGTCATGCAATATTTCCTGACCTTAAAGAGTTATTGTCATGATTTAAAATCTACAGATGAAGAATTATCAATTTTAAAAACATTAATAATCTCCCCAAGTTCAGAGCTAGTTAGTGATGCAAAGGGGGTTGTTAGCTCGTCGGTCCAGTATTTATTATTATTATTATTATTATTATTTGTTAATGACATCTGCTGATAAATTTCTGCAGTGTGGTGCCCTAGTATAAGACAATTAAATTGTAAAGAGATAACAACTCTGCCAGATGACTTTAAAAATAGCTGAAACGCTGAGACTGTATTATATACTGACACACAAAACCAAACCTAGACCCATTGCCATCAAATCGATTCTGATTCATAGCTACCCTACCTCTCTATAGAGTATGTTATAAATAACAAATCATTTGTGCATGCATGCACATGTATGTGAGTGTTTGTATCATCAGCCTGTAAAAGACTTCCCCACTCTCCAAGGCTAAGAAGTATGACCTTCCTCCTCCATTACTTCCTTCCCTATTGCTGAACAGGCCTTCCAGTGACTTAGTATCTTATTTTCTTTTGCCCTTCTAGTTGCTGAAAGAAGAGAGA
>NW_022103897.1:6058191-6060962 GCF_000313985.2 Echinops telfairi | reverse complement strand
AAGCACATGAGGGGATTTCAAAAAGTTCAGAGATGAATGGAATTAGAGGATAATAGAATGTCTCCATGAGCTTTTTGAAGTTCACTGGTATGAACGCTACATGATATGTGTATGTGTGTGATTTATGTGGTATATATATCACATATGTGACATATAATTATATATGATGTAATACATATTTAGAGCACATAAATAACACAGACACATGCTTTCAGAACCCTGTTGACACTGTCCGTAAGCATTGGACTGATAACCACAAGTTAGGTAGTTCAAATCCACCAGCATCTCTGGGGGAGAAAGATGAGACTTTCTGCTCCTCTAAAGATTCACAGTCTCAGAGACCGTGTACAGAGTCACTGAATGACCCTATGGTAGTGGAGTTTATATACATGCTTTTAGAAATCCTGAACACTGAAAGGTCCTCAGGAGACAGATGCGACTTTGCGCTTTCATAACCCCTTAAAAACTGTCTGGGGAAGTTCTGTCCTACCCTGTAAGACATTCTGGGTCGAATGAATTCCACAGCAACAGGTTTGGGTGATTTGGGATGTACTTGCTATAGTTCAGATGGGCTCCATGAAGAAGCAATGCATAAGGCAGATATCTATGCTCCTTTTAGGAGGTGTGGTATTTATACAATTTCATGTCAATTTGAAGGTATATAAACGTGCATGGGGTGGTATTTAAATTGTCAGTGAGGTCAGAGCCTAGTAGTGCCTCCTTGTGGACATGGGTGGGCTTCACATAAAGAGGGAACCTCTCTCTTTTCTGCCTTCATTTTCCCGATTGCTGACCTTGAGAGCTGCTGGCATGTTTCCACTGACCTGGGATCCATGTGGCTTTGCACCCACTGGCCTGTGATCTTCCTGCATTCTGCATGATTGCATGTAGCTTCAGGATTCTGAAGAGACTTGAGCTGGACTGGGCTGGGATGTTTTCTTGAAAATAGAGCTAGAGATAGACATAATAGAGATAGATATCTAGTTGATCCAAAGCTCTTTCTTACACATATATGAGTGTCTCTGGGTTTGTTCCTCTAGTCAACCCAGCCTAAGACAGGGGACCTAAAATATCAATTTACTACTTGAAATTAGTATAGGGATTTATGTTCACTGTATCTTCATGTATATTATGTTTCTCATAACACTCAAGGAACTAGATATGGTCAGGAATATAGCACCAGCTATGATCCTACTTTGTACTAGCCAGCTATGTAATCTGGTGAAGCAAGATCCACATTAAAATAATGTGCTGTTGGACTCATGTACTCAGAATTGCTCTTGTTAGAATAACAGACTTGCACCAAGTTGCAGGGATCATTATGTTAGGGTGAGGGTCAATGAAGTCAGTAAAAATCACGCCCACATTTTTATGTGCATGAACAAAGCCTTTGTGCGAAGCACTGAAGCGGATTTGAATTGCAGTAGAGAATAGGACAAATTAATATTAATTTACTGGGACTATTTACCAAATGCTGGCCTCCTCAGTTTCCAGGTCATGAGTGATTATTTTCTTTTCACCAGCATCACAATGATTCTCAGCACAAATGAAACACTGGAATCAAAAGAGTTATGTTCTTCAACATTTGCTGATGAAAGTAGGTAAATCAAGATGATGGAAAATGCATTTTGAGGATCCGTTCTCCTCAGCACAGTCTTAGAATATCTTTTCCCCCTGCAATTTCACCAGAACAACATCCTAATGCTATTATTAATAATCTGTATGAGACCATGTGCAGGTTGGCAATAAATATATTTTCACTTGTAATCACCACATACACCTACTCCCCTTCCCCCCAAAAAACCAACCATAATTGGATATGAGTCTTCTCATGTTAACCCCAAATAAATCAATAATTAAATAAATACATAATCCAAACCCATAACCATAAAATTGATTCTGACTCATAGCCACTCTTTATGGGGCTACCAAGACTGTCCATCTTTATGGAAGCAGACAGGCTCATCTTTCTGGTCTGTTAGCATTGAACCACTGAGCCATGGTTCCAAACCCAACACGTATCTCACAATGCCACCAGGCTTCCTTATTCTCATTGCATGGATGATAAAATAGACTTACTATGTGCCCTTAAAGGAGCTCTGGTAGTCCACTAGGTTGCATAATGGACTTTGAACAACAAAGTCTGTGGTTCAAACCCATTAGGGACTCCAGTGGAGAAAGATGAAGTTTTGTGCTTCATAAAGATTTACAGTCTAGAAGCCCTAAAAGGCAGTTTTGCTTTTTCTTGTAGGGTCCTTAAGGGCAGTGAGTTTATGTGCACGTTTGTTTTGGGTGGAGCAGGTTTGAGTATATGCTAGACCGGAGTCCAGTGGGCTAATCAGTGTGCTTCCGGGTGAAAGGTCAGTGCTTCACACCCACCAGCTTGTCTGAAGGATAAAGATTACATTTGTCTACTCCCATATCCTATAAGCTGGTATGAATTGCAACCAACTCAACAGCAGTGAGTTTGTTTTCCGGGTTTGAGCTTTGGGTTTGGGTGCAGACTCCAGAGGAGTCCTTGGGTGATACAAGCCGGATAACACGCTTGCTTCACTCTTAACTGAAGTTGGAAGTTCAGAAGGCTTGGCGATCATCTTTGCAAACGTCAGAGTCATGATTGCAAGCGTTATGAAGGGCACTTCTGTGATACACATGCTGTCCCTGAGTCTGAAACCACTCCGTGACGACTGCTTTTCCTCAGTCTTGAGTGAAACCCTCTTTTTCACAGTTGTATCCACATAGTTGAGACCTGAAGGAAGAACTATTACTTA
>NW_022103897.1:6053120-6056732 GCF_000313985.2 Echinops telfairi | reverse complement strand
AATTGTAAGAGTAGATAGGCACAGGACAAGAAAACAGGAAAAAAGACCACCACAGAAGAGAGAGGTTCAATTTTTTGAAGGCTGTAAAGTAGACAGATGGAAAGTGATTGTTTTAGGAAACGGAAACATAGCTTCATTACACTGGTGGGAAAGAAGCAAGAGCAAAACAGAAATAGACAGCACACAGTACAGAACCTTCAAGAGACTAGGGGCCTTGAGGCTCCAAGATGTGAGATGTTCTGAAAGAAGGACTGGGGCAACATGTGTGTAAGGCTGTTAGAATGCATATCCTATTCTTAAATCCAGCAATAGTGAATCTATTTGACTTCCAGAATGAACGAGTCCGAGAAGATTAGCATATAACAGACCCATTTGCGGGTAGGAGGAATGATATATATGGAAAAGATGGATCCTGCTTATTGAAATGGAGAGCTACCATCCTCTCCCTTGATCTTCTTTACTGATATGGTGCCCAGGCTTTTAACAACCAGGCTAATAACTCCCAGGATGGAGAATTCCTATGTAGCAGAAATCGCCAGCCCAAGAGATAAACGCCACCTAGAAGACAACTTCCGGTGCCTGTCCATGAATAGAATTAAGATCCACTGATGTGATAGCTTTAACCATGCACACAGAGCTTCTGATCTATAATCAGAACCCCATTTGTGAACTTTCATGATTGACAGAATAATGGCTCCCAAAGATGCCCAGGTATTCAAGCATGGACCCTGTGAATATGTCATCTTACATGATAAAAATTAACTTTGACAACATGAATTAATTGAGGAAACTTATCCTAGATTATCTGGATCCACTCAGTAAACTCACAGGGTCTTCATAAGAAGGCAGGAAAGTCAGGGTGAGAAAAAGAATTTGTCATAATAGTCCTAGAAATTTGAAAGGTGAGAAGATGAAGAAGAGGCTATAAGCCAAGGAATGCCAGTAGCCTCGAGAAGCTGGAAAACACCAGGGAATAAAAGTGTCAGGAGGGTCACGACCATGTCCACAACTTGATTTTAGATTTCGGATCTCCAGAACTGTAAGATAACTAAATGGGTGTTATTTTAAGCCACTGCATTTGCAGTTATTTGTTAGTGCACAATTGTAAACAAAGAAAAATGGTGGCGTAGTGGTTTCCCACTGGGCTATGGTCTGCATGGTTGGCAGTTCAAAACCACCAGCTGTTCCTTGGGAGAAAGACTGGGCTTTCTAATCCTGTAAACAATTCCAGCCTCAGAAACCCACAGCTGGGTCTCTATGAGACAGCATTGGACCGATGGCAGAGTTTGAAGTTTTCAGAGTCAAACCACCAAATATTGGAGGTGACCTAACCTCTCAGAGGCAGAGACCAAGGAAAGCCAGCCAGAAATAGTAAGTCCAAGGGCATGTTAATAGTGTGGTGGATAGAAGAAAAATTCATAAAATGTACAATGAAAATCCTGAGGAAAAATAGCTTGTCTATTAACTAGACAGTAATTTATAAATAATAAAAAATTAAGGACTTTAAAGGTCCTGCTGAAATCCTGTACAACTCAATAAATCTGAAAATGAGGAAGTACAGTTCTCCCTTAATTAGCACGATGTCAAGGAGTCCATGGAGAAAAAGAATGTTTGGAAACTGATGTATGTGGTGGTCATTAACATTCTATGTGATATGCTTGAAATTTGGAATTATATGTATTAAATCCCAACTAATACTAATAAGAAACTCCAGCATACAATGAAACATTGATAAAATGCTGCAGAGGTTCCATGCTCAGATATTAAAATATTTATGTGCAGGATTCAGGAGATCTTCTGAAATCAGGTTGGATATATGCTAACTATCTCTCTTTTACCATACATTGCATAAATCCTAGATTCTATACATTAAATGTCAGTGGTGCTCCCAAATCATTGTGAACAGCCCCCAAAATGCTCTGAAACTTCTCAAAATTTCTCCAAAGGCCTATCTAGTCTTCTCCACAAGTTTTTCCCAGCCACCTTGTTCCTTCCCGGTTCAGTTAAAGCTTTGCATCACTGCACAGTTCTGGCCACATGGTTTTCTGCCACCATTGTGTCCTCGTCAAGGTAAGGAAATAGCTTGTTTTCAGATCTGTACTCTTTCAATGGTAGTATATGAGGACATCACCTTGATGGCACCAGATCCTTTAACCTAAATTAGTATAATCTCTTCATGCATAATCGAGTAGTGTGCTGACAGCATGTTATTAAGAATGATTACCTTTGCCCCCACTGAGAACCAATCATTTATATAGTCATGATGAAGAAAAACAGCAAACACTGATTTCACCCAAAATTGTGACAGAGGATGGGAGGAGCTAAAGTATGTGTGTTGGAGGAACGTGGTTTAAGTGCATTAGATCATCTTTCATAGTCGGAACTCAAGATGAAATTTGTAATCTGAAAAATCAAGAATTCCAAAGGTAATTGTGTTTGGTAGGGAAACAGTGGCAAATACCAGGAAAGGGTGTTAAAAAGGAAAGTGGTTGTTCTTGTGAAGCAGGACTTAGAGGAGAAAGGAAGACCAAAGGTTTGCTGGTTTTTATTATAACCATTAGACTATTATTAATGTTTACAAACACACCATCTACACGGTTTGCTTTGATCAGCCAAAAAACTGAAAAATGAATTTTTTAAATTGCTCACTAGTTCAGTTACTTTTACTTTGCCACAAAAACTTGCAGTAAAGCAGCCTTGCTGCAGACTCAGATATCTGCTTTCACCTTGTGCTAAAACTAGTTCTGCATAACAGCGTGAAATCTTGAAACTGTCACGCATACTCCAATCTGAACCTGCCTAACCATGGCTGCAATGCCAATTGCACGCCCAATCAAAGGTCTAAAGTTACCAACTGGCTCCAGAATCGGTGTCCTGGTTACAAAACACCGACCAGCTGCAGGAAACATAGAGGGACGACTGAGCATAACCCATGCTTCGTGTTAACGATACTTTGTCAGTCCACAAATTAAAATGGCTAACACTGGAACATTAGCACCCCCCAAAAGCACACTCGTAAGCAAGCCAGCATGGCAAAATGAGGTCATGGAGAAGCTTAAAGCTATTTTAGGATATATCTTGAGCATCAGTATAGCTCCTTTGACACCACCTGCTCTCATTTGGAGGACTGTATATTTAAGTCCCCCAACAGCAACTGGGCCTAAACTCAGTGCTGACTCTCCAGTCCAGTTCAGGATAAATGCTGCCCTGTTGTTAGATGTTGACCTTTAGATGAGACATTTAAATCCCCCTGCCAACATTCTCCACCTTTTGCTAAACTGACACGGTATAAAAGATGTGGCTGAGAGCATTTGACAGCGGCCATATAATCACAGTGATAGAAGCTTTGATTTATTTTTTTTGAAATACAGTCGGATAATCTAATTTAAAACCATAACTCACTCTTGCTATGAGATGGTGGTATCAAGAAGGTTACTTGCACTCACATTAAGAATTTTCTTAATTTTTCTTGCCCCATAAAGAAATCAATAAAACGTGACATCTTACCCAACAGCTCTTGCGTTGATTCTGACTCACAGGGACCCTCTTGGACAGTGGAATAGCCCCAAGGGTCACCAAGACTATCATCCTTATAGGAGCAGACTGCCACAT
>NW_022103897.1:6040241-6051938 GCF_000313985.2 Echinops telfairi | reverse complement strand
GGACTCATGTTGTACTTGTAATAATTTTTAATTCTATATAAAATTCCTTATATTATCCTCTATAGTAGAAATTGGCTGGCAAATGTCTGAAATTAAAGCCTTTGACCTCATGGATTTCCAATCATCCCTTTTTGCTGTATATTTCTATCTGCTCCCAGGCCCTAATATTGTTCCTATCCCCCAAATAAAAAGTGACTGCGTGAAATTTGGTACACCAAAAAACATAGTCGTGAGTATGAATCTCAAGTCTTCCTTACCACCGTTGGCATAAACAACATCTCAATTATGTAGTGCTGCTATGACAGAAATCTCAGAAGCATGACTTTACCATACAGGTATGTTCCCATTGTTTCAGAGACTAGAAGTCCAAATTCAGAACACTGGTCCGAAAGGAGCACTTCCTCTCTGTCCACTCTGGAGGACCTTGTCTCTTCAGCTTCTGTTTCTTGGTTTTTGGTAGGTCTCCCTGTGCTTTGGCATATAAACAATCTCTGCTTGCGAGCATGATTTCAATCTCTTTGTATCTTTCAACAGATAGCCAGTACTAATCGCACCTCATTAACATCATAAAGGCAGCTTGATACCAAGTGAGCTTATAACCACAGGCATAGAGGTCAGGATTTACAACACACATTTTGTGGGGCACAATTCAATTCATAATAGACCATTTCTGTGATTATTGGAAAATGGTCATTCTTTAAATCAAATCAGTATTTGTTTTGAAATTTCATCCTCCTGGCAATACGCTAAGCAACTGAAATATGTAAAAGGACACATGGTCACCAACCCAAGGAATTCATACTGTAGCTTCACTACACTTCCTTCTTTCTCAGTCTTTTTTGTAAGCACACAAGCTTGGTACCATGCTGCAATTGTAATCACGTATCCTGCTTCACTTTTTCTCTCCTGGATAAGTCGGCGGTTACAGGGAACTAATACATGGCAATCAGAAAATCCATAGGTCAGATTGATGTCTTCTAACTTGATATGTGTGAGGCTGGAGGACATGAAATTGTGATCCTTATTATTTACAATAAGGAAATTGCAGGGCAAATATAAAGAAGAAAAGTCTCCCAAAACATGAGCTAGCATTCTTTACATATCCAGGAAAAAGTGGTAAGAAAAATAAAGAGTTATAATGCCTCAGAGATTTGTGGTAAGCATCCTGGTGATCTTAACAGACGCCTATTGATATGTTAACCTTTTCTTTAACACTTCTTCACATAGATTTGCTAATGACTCTGTGTTTGAATATATCTAAACCAAGCTGTTGCTGCTCAGTAACCTGATAGAACTGAGTAGAATCCCCCCTATTATTTCCAGGGCTGGAATCATTACAAAAGCAGACTGCCATGTCTTTCTTCCGCACAATGTGGGGTATGTTCAAACCATTGAGCTAGTGGTTAGCAGACAACCACTTTAACCACTGCCCCACCACGGCTCCTTAAACATACCTCAAAAACTCACTGCCCTTGAGAGGATCTCGATATCAAATGGGAAGACATTTCCAGCATTGCTCATTCCTCTTATTTAGAACCACACCTATCTAAAATTAGTCCCTACCTACCACGATTTCTTTAATCAAAATATTGCTTTATCACCCATCAATAAAATCCCTGACTTTTGAGTTATTCATTTACTGGGACTCTCTTCCAAGAACACAACAGTCTCGTTTTCTCCCTTTTGAGGCAGAACACAGAAACGGACCCACTCCTTTAAGTGTACCTATGTAATGAGGTTAGTCAGGGTCTTCACCTGCCGTCAGTTAAGGAGCTGTAATATTTTTAATGCGACTTTCATTTTGTTACTTTCTACATTGACACAGATGAAATTTTAATAATCAATAAATTGTCTTTCATTCATATAAGTTCTTTATTTTTCTAGGCCTATTCTATTGAGGCACAGACATCCTTACTCCCCAAAGACATACTAACCTCACCTCACAGGATATGATACAGGATGCAAGATTACAGACCCAACATCACTGAATGTCAAAAGATCAGCAAAATTGGAAATTTATAAAAAATGTTTGTATGACCAGGCTTTATAGGATAATATGCAACTCCACAAATATCCTCATGTCACCTAGCAATGGGACATGCCTCAGTAATGGCCTCAGGTTCCTCCTCATCACTTGCATATTCAATTAATCATTTTATTTTCCTTATTTTTAAGATATGGTCATTTTTATTTGCCCTCCTTAGAATATATTACATTTGGCTGGACTCAGAGGAAGACGCTCTCAGAGAGCACAGCCTCAGTCCATTTGCTAAAGTTTATTCTTGGCATTTTTCATTGACCTCTTTTATTCTTTTGGCGAAAAGTTTGCATATTGTTTAGCTGACTCCATATTTCTCTTAGTGACATGTTTCTTCAGAGTAATGCTCTAATATTTGTATTGCAGGACACATGGAATAGCAAAATGCTGAATATTGACAACCCTCATAGCAACCTCTGGGCAGTGATGGGATTCAGCCGGTTTGCATCAACTCAACAGAACCAATAACTAAAATTTTGTTGAGCTCGGCAAATTGGTTGTTAAAATGGCATTTGTAATCAGGGTTCTCTTTAAGGTGGTTGACTGGGCAGCTTCCCAATGTGGGAATCACAAATTCATATTCTTTACTCTTTTTTAATATTCATCTGCACATCAGCATATTCTAAACATCCATAGTAATGTTCATTCCATCAATAGGTATAAGAAAATTAGATAGAACTATGCTCGTAATATTTATTTATTTATTTCACAAAACTTATTATGCTTTTGATGAAATACTACATTTGTATTCTCTTGCATTTGTTATATCAGTAAATGTGTTAGTCCAGGTAGACTAGAGAAACAAATCCAGGGATACTCATATGTGTGTAAGGGAAAACTTTATTTGAAAGAATAATTTTGTACTGAGAAACATCCCAGTCCAGTCCAGACCAAATCCATAATTCTGATATTGGCCAATATATCTGATACTAGTCTATAAATTCCTCTTCAGACTCATGAAACCATGCAATGACACCAAATGCAGGGAGATCACAGGCCAGTGGGTGGGAAGTCTTGGGGATCAAGTGCTGGTGGAAGCATCTCAGCCCTGGCAGGGGTCTCCATGTGACTCCTCCATCTCCAGGGCTCTGAGTCCATTAATGTAACTCCATGTCACTTGTCAACAGGAAGACAAAACACAGATGGTGTGTCTGGCCTTCAGTGAGTAATTTATCATGCTTCCAAATGAGGTCATCAAGCTGCAATCTGATTGACAGGCTAGTCTGCACCCCTTGACAAGTTGTCAGGAGATTATGTAACTGCCAATGTAAAAAAAACACATCAAAAGAGAAAAAGGGCCAAACAACCAGAGAGTGACTTGTTGTCATTCATTTCAGCTTTGTATTAAGACCCAAATTCCCATGAGATATTATGAGTGAATATGCAACTCCTGAAAGCGTTCAAAGAGCTAAAAATATTATCAGAACAATTGCTGTAAGTTCAGCAGAAGCATAAAGGGGGTTTTCAAAGATGAATATAATATCTTCAGAGAAGAGAAGCTGCCCATTTCTAATATATCAAACCTAATGACTATGGTCCAATTGGCCTACCTCAAAAGGAATGGGATGGTATTTCTACAGTGAAAAGATGGTTAAGGAAAAATCACACAGCTGATGCCACTTGGATAAAAGTGAAGGATAGTGCAAGTGAGGATTTCTGTCAAGAAACAAGATGGAAATACCTCAAATAACTGTTTTATTGTTTTTGCCAGGTATATTTAGTATTCCTGTTAATATTTTTAAGCTCTTATAACATAATCTAGCTTTGAGTACCTCTTTAATCATTATTATTTATGTATTAAATGTATGAAATAACAAACTATATTTTTTATCTTTTTTCCTTAAAACAGTATATCTTTTTATACTTAAAACAGTCATTGGGGCAGTGACCCAGTTGTTACATTATTTAAATTCCACCACTGGGTAGAACCCTCAAGATTGTGACATTTATCTACCCTTCAGACCTGGAACTGAACTCCTGTCCCTGGCTCAACTTTCAGCCAAACACAGATAAATTGATAAAGTAATCAATAGCACCACTAAGGTATGCATTCCTTAGAACAATCAACCATTTGAGATCAAAAAAGCGTGCGGCATTCACCCATTCACCCAGGGACAAAGTTTGGAAGGTAGAATGATGTGGTGGTTACATAATCTGGTGTCAAATTGAGACTTGAGGGTGAAGGGGTGAAGTTTGGCCTGTCAATCAGGTCACAGCTTGATGACCTCAGTTGGAGGCACTAAGGAGATAAACCGCTCACTGGTGGCAGGGTGCAGGCTCAGTCCCTGAGAGACTCTACTGACAAGACACATGGATCTCTGATGATTTCTGCGAGAGCCCTGAACCTGGAGAAGCCATGAGGAGACCCACGCCAGTGCTGAGATGCTTACACCATCACTGGATCCACATGACTATCTACTCACTGACCTGTGATCTTCCTACATTCAGTGTCACTGCATGTGAAGAGGATTTTCTAGATTGGTATCAGACACATGGGCTAATTTTGAACTTATGGACTTGATTTGCTTGGGCTGGGATGTTTTATATACAAGAACAATTGAATATTGTTCTTGTATATAAATAGCATATGAGTGTGTCTATGAATTTGTTTCTGTAGTCTTCCCAGACTAACACAAAAGGGATATGAAAGAATGAAAGATGGAAATGGAAAATCTAGGGAAAGAAGTGAAATGAATGTTGTTGAATTGTAGGGCTTGCCATCTATGACATGAAACAAAATGGGTACAAATTGTTGAATAGACAACTGATCTGCTCTGGTAACCTTCTTTCAGCTCACAATAAAAAAAGTTTGTGTTTTTTTTTTAATTCTGATTACATAATTTCTGTTTTTCTCTTACTCAGTGGTATTTTAGAGTGCAATTTGCAACTCCTGATATTGTCAGAGGAGCTAAAACCAAAATGACTGCATAGTTTGTGGTGATGATGGTAGGTAGGTGGAGCAGTGCTGCAGAAGATGGGGTAATCAAGGCTAGTGGGACTCATCATGTGATGTGGTAAGTTGCTATTCCTACACTCATCCATAATTCAATGCAATAACACAACTCTTCTTCATCATTCACCCATTGGAGTACAGGTAGTTGGGCTACAGCACCAATATTAGTTAGGGAGGAGAATCTCCATCTTGGCCAATGGTTGAGAGGGGAGGAGCTGCAGGAAGCCAGTCAGCCAGCTTGCCTTCCCCACACAAGGTATGATTCCATGAGTTACTGCACTGGATGACACAACAGCTAGGGAAACCATTGCTCTTACTCTGAAAGAATGCTCTTCCCACATACATGTATTAGCATGTTAATATTTGTATTGTAATTTATCTGTTTATCAAGCTAACTTGCTGAGAAGACTTCCTAAATTTCTTGAGACATAGTTTTCAATTTTCTAGCCACAGTGTGTGGAACAATGCTTGGATGGATTATCTGTCCTCCCAGTACCCATTAAATGTACCTGAAATACCAACAGTCCTTATTAAATATCAAGACCTATTAAAATATAAAGCAGAAGGCAGTATGATATTGATGTATATTATAGAAAGAGAAAAATGGAAAACAATACAGAACCTAGAAATAATTACACACATATATGGAAACATAATTTCAGGTTATGGAAAAGGTTTGTACTATGCATAAATTATGTTGATACCCTAGGTTATTCATGTGGAAAAAATAGAAAATCAGAACTCTGCCTCATATCATACGCAAATGTTAATTCTAAGTGGATTAACAATGTAATGTAGAAAGAAAAACATTTAGCTTTAGAAGTGAAATGAAGGAAAATCTTTATAAAGTCAAAATAAGAAGAATTTTTAAGAAAAAAATCTTTAGAAAACCAAAATAATGAAAAAATTTAAAGCATACACCGACATACACACATACACAAAAGAACCCACAAATCTTAGAGGAATATTTTTAGTAAACTTAACTACATTAAGACTTCTGTGTATCAAAGGACACTATGATATAAATGCATAGGTATCAAAGTAGCTTCAGGAGTATAGAGTTTTATTAAGGGTTATGAAAAATCTGGAAACAAATATTATGGTTATAAATGATACAGTAATGATAACAGTAAATGACTAATATCCAACAATAGGAGTCCTATAAATCAACATGAACAAAGTCTTATAAAAATAGGCAAAAGACATGATCTGGCAATTCACAGAACAAGAATCATAAATGGCTACTGATTGCTTGTAAAGAAAATCCACCTTCCCTTGTAATAGGATAAGTGACAATTAAAATGGCAGTTAGATTCCATTGCAGGACTATCAGAATTGAAGAAAATGGAGTCTGAAGATGCACTGTTGCAGCTGTCGTTAGGTGTCATCAAGCTGGTTTAGATTCATTGTGACCCTCTGTACCACAGGGACACTGCCCACTCCTGGGCCATGCTCCCAATCACTGTTATATGGAAACACATTATCACAGCCACTATGTCAATCCATCTCATCAAGGGTCTTCCTCCTCTTTCTTTGACCTATACTTATCCAATCATGATGTCATTTCTAGGGATTGGTCTATACTGGTAACACGTCCAAAGCACCAGAGATAAAGTCTTACTATCCTTGCTCCTGAGGATCATTCAGGCTGTATGTCTTCCAGGATCAAATTAGTGTTCTTTTTGGCAGTTCATATTACTTTCAATATTCTTCACCAACACCATAATTCAAAAGCATCAATTCTGTCATCTTCCAACTTTCACATGGATATGAGGTGGTTGAAAATATCATGGCTTGGGTCAGTAACATCTAAGTCCTCAGAGTGATATCTTTACTTTTTGAACACTCCAAAGGGGTCTTGTGCAGCAGATTCATTCACTGTAATACATTGATTTCTTGACTGCTAGTTCCATAAGCATTGACTGTGGATGAGATTCTGGACAATTGCAATCTTTTCTGCATTTATTCTGATTTGGCTTATTGATCCAGTTATGATGATTTTTATTTTCTTAATATTGAATTGTAATCCATACTGAAGGTTGTACTATTTGATCTTCATCAGTCTGACAAGTCTTCCTGGTTTTCAGCAAGCAAGATTGTATCACCTGCTAATGAGTTTTCATCCAGTTCTGATGCTGCATTCTTCTTCATATAGTTCAGCTTCTCAGACTTAACAAGTATAGTGAAAGGATACAGCTCTGAAGCACATCCTTTCTGATTTAAAACCAGGCAGTGTGCCTTTATTCGGGTAAAGTGACACCCTCTTGTTCTGTGCATAGGCTCTGAATTCTTATTCTTCTCATTGTTATCCATACTTTTTTTATGATTCATGCAGTTGAATGCCTTTAATAGTTAATAAAATAGATAAATACCTCTCTGGTATTCTCTGCTTTCAACCAAGAGCCAGCTGATATCAACAATGACATCTCTCATTCCAGCTTTTGAATCCAGCTTGAATTTCTGACAGCTTTCTGTCAGTGTACTGTCAATACAACTGTTGTTGTATGTCTTTAGCAAAGTTTTACTTTTCTTTGATATTAATGATATTTTCCAAAACTCTGATTCTGTTTTGTCACCTTTTTTTGGAATGTGAAGAAATATGGATCCCTTCCAATTGGTTGGCCAGGTAGTTGTCTTCCACATTTCTTAGCTTAGCCTACTGCGTGCTTCCAGGGTTGCATCAATTTTCTGAAACATTTAAATTGGTATTCTTCAAATTGCTAGAACTTTTTTTCTTTTCTTTTTTTCTAATGCCTTCAGTGCAGCTTAGAATTCTCCCTTCAATACCATCAGTTCTTGATCACATGGTACCTATTAAGATGGTTGTCCATCAACCAGTTCATTTGGGTATAGTCACTTGTATCTCTTTCACCATCCTTTAATGATTTTTGCATCATTAAATAATTAGTCCATAGAATCATTCAATATGGTGATAAAAGGCTGACATTTTTTCATCATGTCTTTCAGCTTGAGATATGCAGATATTGTTCTAGCTTCCTAGATTCAGACTTCATATATTCCATATATCTCTTATTAATAAATGCTTGGGCCTGTTTCTTCTTATTTGGGGGCATGCCCCCTTAGCAAATGAGGGTCCTGAAAGCTATGTATCATCCAGATATGCTTTTAGTGTTCTGAATATTCTTTGAGGAGGCAACTCTTCCCTATTCATATTTTGAGTACATTCCAACTAAAGAGCCATCCTCCTGGCACTATAAAACCTTCTACAGCTATTCATCAGGGTTTCAGAGGCTAATCCCTCTGAAATGGGCCATGGATTCCATCTTCTTAGTCTGTCTTAGCCTGGAAGACCCACTGTAACCTATATATTGTGGATGACACTGCTGGTATTTGCAATACCAATGGCTTTCACCATCACAGCAAAATGCAATCCACCACAGTACAATAAGATAGTAGACAATGGTGGCACTAGGATAACATGTACCCAATACTAATGGGCATGTAAATTACTTCTACCCTGCAGAGCTTTCTGATGATGTCAAAGAAAGCTGAAATGCTCATACTATAATGACCTGACCATTCCACTCTCGTGTGTAGCTTTAAGGAACTCTTAACACATGAGCATGAGAAAACAAATACACCTATGCATATAGCAAGCTTATTAACACATCAAAAATTTGAAAACAATGTATGGCATCACGAGACTATGAGTTAATGTTATGATTATATTATAGGAGGTTACATGGATAAGGCTTCCCAACTCTATACTACTGCTTTGACATTAAGTCATGTGACTTCCTATGTCTGGTCAAAAGAAAAGAGAAAGAATGTGAGTCCATACTGGATGAAAGTTTTTAAGAGACTATATGAGTCACTCCATTTTCCCTCTACCACAGTGACCGGAATACTGCAGATAATGAAGTCTCTCTGCTAGACAGGGTCCCCTCCAATGTGAACATGCCAACTCATTGCCATTTAGTCAATCTTGACTTATAGTGACCCTATAGAACAGAATAGAACTGGTCCCTGTGGGTTTCCTAGATAATAACTCTTTAAAGAAATAGAAAAGTTCATCTTTCTGCCAAGGATAGACTGGTGGTTTCAAACTGTTGACTTGCAGCTAGCAGCCCAATGAATAATCCTCTACATCACCAGGGCTCCAAGTGACTATGTAATTTTTGCAAAATATGAGACCAAACCAAAATGAAATATTTTCTTTTAGACCTCTGAAATTTGGATGTAGTATATTGTATGCCAACCTGAATGATACTCCATCTCATTATTTAGCAAGGACAGAATATATCACTAAATTATAATCCATTTATACCACAGAATGCTACATTTCAATGAAAATGAGTGAATTAGAGGACACATGTTGATATAAATTAATAATAAATATGTAATATTAAAAAATGGAATGGAAAAATATGTGCAGTAATAAGCATAAGAGGTTCCATTACTATTCCTGGTAATTTATTTCTTATGCTGAATGATGACTCTACCTTGATAGAATATTAATATTTTAGTAAAATACAAAGATTTTAAAGTTAAATAATAGTAACAATACATTCTATTGGATAATTGAAAATTTCAGAAAATAAGTTGTTTTGTATCATTACTTTGGCAAGTCTAGAAAATGATGACAATTTATTTGAAGACCAATGGCAAAGATCAATGGCAAATCTTTTGGTTGTTTATTCTCTACCCACTTCTAGTCTTCATTTTTCATAATCACTAAAAAAAATTTTTTAAGACAACCTGAAAAAAATATTATTTACTTAGGAATGTTGGGGAGAGAAAAGGGGCCTTCATTTCATAGTGGTTAAAGTATTTGGCAGCTAAACAAAAATTCACTGCTCTGCAAGAGAAATCTTGGCAATCTGAGACCCTGTGGGGCCAGTTATATAGTCCTGAAGGGTCACTATGAGTAAAATTCCACTCAATGACCATGGGTTACTGGGGACTCAGAATATTGACTAAAAGGGATAAGAAGAAAACTGTTCAATTTGAAAGAGAATTTCTCATTTAAAAATTATTTCAACTCCTTTAAACTGAAAGGAAAAAAACCCACAAAGTTTAGGAGTATTAGTTTCCCCTAACATTGTTTTCTATTATTCAACCAATTTGCTTCATTTTCACAAAGGAATGTATTCACTTAACAATACTGGTTGTACTTTTGCATTGTTTGAATGGACAGCTAAGCTATCAGTGCAAATAATGAATAAGTTTGTATATGTGAAGTTACACTCTTGGATGCCATGTATTTTAGCATTGTTCCCATTTACATGAAGACAAGCATAATAGGCAACTGTTGTCCTTACTCATTCAGTAGTTTAAATGTCAGTTACATTCATTACTACAATTTAAAATACATGTGAAAAAATAATTGTGTAGGTCTCTGGAAATGAGCAGCTGGAAATAACAAAATTGCTTACTGACTATATCATTTATTTTTGGTGCCATTTTTTAATAATAATACATGAGAAGAACAAATCCATTTTAGTCATTAAAAAGAAACGTAACAAACAATGCTCCCCAAAACACAGTTATGAAGAACACTTGGAGATACTGTGACATGAGCATATATTTAACAAGTACTTTGATTGAATTTTTTTGACCCTCCTCATTATTCTTGTCTAAAATGTTGAACGTTTTACATAGAGAAAAGTGTCAAAAGCTGATCATAGCAGGATCATTTTCAGAGCCAGAAATCAAGCTTGCTACTCAGAGTATGTATGGTCCATAGAACAGCAGCATGGCCGTCACCTGGGAACTTGTTAGACATGCAATATTTCAGGCCTTGCTCAGACTTACAGCAACAGAACTGGTATTTAATAACATCCCCCAAGTGATAGATGTCTTCATTAGAGTGGGAAAATCCCAAATCTAAATAACTGCATTTTAATTCACTACTGTGGGATTCGAGAACACTTTTCCCCCAGTGAAGATTCAACCTGTTACTTTCAGTTACATCTCAGTCTGTTCTTCATGGTATTGAAATGAGAGAAAGATAGAAATATAGCTTGAACAGTTATAATTACAATATGTTGGTCTGACTCTAGGATTACTTTCCATAAAATGGGCTTTATTACAAAACAAATTAGTCACACAAGTCTATGCACTATAATCACTAATAAATCCCCTGAGAATAAGTTATAGCAAAATAGTCTGAGTTCTACACTAAAAGCAGCATGGTAGAGCCATCTGACCTCTAACTTCACAAAAGAGAAGGAGAATCAGCATCTACATTCCGAAACAGTTTGCTATGAGGTGGAGGTCAGCCATGCCTTCTCCTTCCAACCTTTTCTTTAAGACCAATTGTAACACCAATTGACCTTCCCATAGCACACTCCACTGTTGGGTTTAATAATTCATTGCAATGGTCACATAAAACTCACATATACTGCTTGCACTTATGGGGGTTATCAAGGAAGTAGCATGTTAAAATTTAGAGCCAGCTATATTTCAGTATATAGCTCTTCAATCAGAACAGCTCTTCTTGGGAGTTCCCATAGGAACATGTCTCTCTTGCCTGGACTTCTGGGTCTTTAGAACATTTGATCTCTACCCTGCATCAGCAAGTTTCATAAAGTTCTTTTATCTCTCCTGAACAGAGCACAGAAGCACCTCCCACACCAACAGAACTGAATGCATTCAGATTTCTCACTCTATGGGCCAGAAAATCCATTGCTTTCTCTCATGCCATTATCTTGATTTTGCTGCTTCTGTTGCCATCCCGTAGTCT
>NW_022103897.1:6023444-6039006 GCF_000313985.2 Echinops telfairi | reverse complement strand
TATGACCAGAGTACTCCTTAGAGGCAAGGATGGAAAGACTTCCTCTTATATACTCTGGATATATTGTCAGGAGAAACCAGTCCCTGGAGAAAGACATCATGCTTTGTAGAGTAGATGGGCAGCAGACAAGAGGAAAGTTCACAATGAGGTGGATTGATTCAATGGATGTAACAACAGACTTGGGCATAAGAACAATTGTGAGAGTGGCACAGGACTGAGAGGTATTTTTGTGTGTGGTGTATAGGGTCATTATAGGTCAGAACAGACAGCATGACACCTAACAACAACGATGACAAACCAGTCTTTTGGTATAGTTACAAAGACTACATAGCTAGATGGCTCATACTAAACAATTCATTGCACCACATCTTTTTTTTTAGCTGTATTATACTTCTTTATACTTCCTCACACTTAAAAAATAAAAATGCACTAAGAATAACAGTTTGGAATGCAAAAAATAAAATCAACATTCTTAAGATTATTATCGAATATTATAGTTTTCTCTGCATTGTGCTTCTTGGTCTATGTGCAGGTTCTTCATGAATACAAACTGACTTACAGCCAGTGTGGTAGTTACATAATTTCATGTCAACAGATCTCAGCTTGATGACCTCATTTGGAGGTTCCACCGAGATAAATGGCTCTCTGGAGGCACGCCAATCTCTCTCTCTGTCTTCACTTTCCTGCTGTTGAGACACTCGGAGAGTGGCTGGATCCACACTGAGATCTGAGAGAGCTGTGGAAATGCATCCACCACCATTGAAGTCACAAGACTTTTCACCTACCTGCCTGTGATCTTTCTGCGTTCGACATCATTGTGTCTGAAGTCTGAGTCTGAAGAGGAATTTATGGACTAGTATTGGGCCTATGGAGTAGTATCAGACTTATTGGACTTGAGTTGGACTGGGCTGAGATGTTTGCTTGATATATAATTACTTCTTAATATAAAGCTCTCTCTTACACATATATAAGTGTTTTTGAATTTGTTTCTTTGTCAACCCACGCTAACAGTCCGTTTTTCATACTGTAATAGCCTGCATATTGAAATGTGCTAGAAGCTATGTCACCACTATTTCCAATACTAGCAGAGTAAACCATGATAGACAGAATTTTGTGGAGTGTCCAGACTAAGCAGACTAAAAAAGACAACTTAGTGATACAATTCATTAAAAATTAGCCACAGGAAAACTTGTGGATAGCAGTGGATCATTGTCTGATATAGAATCAAAAGATGAGTTCTCAGGTTCAAGACTCTCAAAATATAACTGCAAGATTAACCTTAAAAACTTGATGGAGTAAAACTTTCAAGATCTTCTTTGGACCTTGTAGTATGACTTAAAATTATGATAAAGGAAAATTTGAAATCATCAAAATTGAAATGGGATGCATAATATCAATATACTAGGCAGTGATGCTCTGAAATACATTGGTATTAGACATTTAAAATCTGGTAAACATAGAGTCTAAAATGCAAAGAATTACTAATTGAAGGGGAATGGTTTCATATTCATTGTGACAAGAATATGCCAAGTTATGTCCTGAAACAAATGCTGCCAGTGATCTGACAATGCCCATATGCCTACAGAGAAAGTAAACTCCACCACTAATGCCATAAATGAAGAAACGGAAGTTTTGGGGTTTTTTTTAACCAATATGTTCAGCTTGGAATTGATAAAGTAAATGATCAAGATAAATTATTACTGGAGGTTGGAATGCAAAAAAATGAATACAAGAAAAGGACCAGCAGTTGGAAATTTTAGGCTTGGTGATAGAACCAACTTAGGGATTTTGTGGTTTGATTTTGCAAGACCAATGACTTATTCTTTGCGATTCCTTTTTTTTAAAATATGTGACTGTTGTTAAGTCCAGTCAAGTTCATTCTGACTCATCAAGATCCTATGTACAACAGAACAAAACACTGCCTAAATCCTCTACCATCTTCATAATCATTCTTATGTTTCAACAACCAAAACACTGACTATAAACATGGAACTCACCAGATGAAATACACAGGTCTTAAATTGACAATAGCCGTGGAAAGAGAAGATGGAGGCACTCAATGTAGCTAGTCAGACCAAGCCTAGGAGCCAACAGTGGAACAGGCCATAAATTGCTCATATGCAAGTTCAAATGTAAATTGAAGAGAAGCAAATTATACAAGCCCACAGAGCCAAAATATGGCCTTGAGTATATCTCACCTTTATTTAGAGACCATTAGAGAACAGACTTGGTGCCTTCAACAATAATGGCCAGCGAAAGACCAGTGGAGTAGTGAAATTTTGTCAGGAATATCATACATAAATAAACCAAAAGGTTATTTAAAAGATAAACTTTAAAAGCCCAAACTTGATGTCATAAAAGTAGAGAAGCTAAAGCAAAAGGCAGAAATGCTGAAATAAAAATGTTGAGTAGAAAATTTTAAAACTGATGTTGGAAAAACTAAATAAAGTATTATAATGAAATGTGTTAAGATTTGAAGTTGAAAATAAAAGGACAACATGCTCAGAATGTGAAGGTGAAGTAACTAAATAAAAGCTCAAGTCTTGAATTTTAATCTGAATTATTTTATGAACAAAATATTAGAAAATGCAGAGTCACGGTGACCAAAATAATTGGTCATTGTTTAATAATTTAAAGAAATAGCACATGCTCAACAACCAATGATATTGAAGAAAGAAGACCAAGCTCCAACGAACAGTTGGGTAAAAAACAAGGTTCCAGGAACTGATAGAATGTCAGTTAAAAGGTTTCAACAAATGGCTGCAACACTTGGAAATGTTCACTTCTCTATGCCAAAATAATTTGGAAGATAGCTACTTGGCCAACCCATTCTAAGAGATCCATTTTGTGCCTAAATTTCAGAGAAACTGGCCCATCAGAATGTGGAAACTATTTTATCATATATATGTAAACTTTGCTGAAAATAATTCAACAACAGTTGTAGTAATATCTAGAAAAAGAAGTGTTAGACATTTGAGTTGGAATCCAGAGAGGACATGTAATATGGGATATAATATTTGATACCACATAGATCTTGGCTGAAAGCATAGAATATCAGAGATATAATTATTTTTTATTGACTATGCAAAGGCATTCACATGAGTAAATCATGACAACTTATGAATAACCTTGCCAAGAACGGGACTCCCAAAATGTTTAATGTATCCATGCATAACTTATACATAAACCAAGAGTCAGTCATTTGAAAATAACAAAAGAATATTGTATAGATTAAAATCAGAAAAGGTGTGTGTCACAGTTGTACTCTTTCACCGTATTTATTCAATATGCATGCTAAACAACGAATCCAGAAAGCCAAACCCTATGAAGAAGAGATTGAAGGTAGACTCATTAACAACTTGTGAGATGGAGATGACATAACCTTGCTTATTGAAAGAGAAGAGGACTTGCACAATGAAATTAGAAGATCAAAAATTACCTACTGCCTTCAATATGAATTACATCACAACCTAAAGAAAACAAAAGTCCTTGCAACTAGACCAATGAGCAAGATCTTGGTAGTGGGAAAAAGATGGAATTTTTCAAAGATTACATTTTGCTAGGATTCAAAATCAATATTCATGGAATCAGTAATCAGGAAATCAAGTGACGTGTTGTATTGGGCAATTTTCTAAAGGAAATCACATAAAAGTATTGAAAAGCTGGATTTGTAAGGTAGAATTGGGATCATGACAGTCGGGGGGAGGAAGCATTCAAAAACTGGAGGAAAATTGTATATTTCATCATTGCCAGACTGCACCCTGACTGTCTCCTCTCCTCCCTGCAGCCCTTCTGTAAGGGGATGTCCAATTTCTCACAGATGGGCTCTGGGTCCCCACTCTGGACTCCCCTTCATTCACAATGCTATGATTTATTTTGGTCTTTGATGCCTGATACCTGATCCCTCATGAGCCCTGCATAATTTATAAATTATTATTTTGTCATATCTTGCCCTGTCCGACGTCTCCCTTCACCCACTTTTCTGTTGTTCCTCCCCCAGGGAGGAGGTCACATATAGTTCCTTGTAATAGGTTCCCTCTTTCCAACCCACACTCCCTCTACCCTCCCAGTATCGCCACTCACTCCACTGGTCCTGTAGGGATCTTCTGTCCTGGATTCCCTGTGTTTCCAGTTCCTATCAGTGTACATCCTCTGGTCTAGCCAGGCTTGCAAGGTAGAATTTGTATCATGATAGTGGGAGCGGGGAGGAAACATTTAGGAACTAGAGGAAAGCTGTATTTTTCATCATTGCTACATCGCACCCTGAGCATGATAGGGGGACAGGAGGAAAATCAAGGGAAATAGAGGAAAGAGCTGGGAGGCAAAAGGCATTTATAGAGGTCTAGATAAAGGCATGTGCATATGCACATATATTTATATATGACAATGGGGAAATAGATAAATGTGCATATATTTATAGGTTTAGTATTAAGGAAGCAGAAGGACATTGGTCCTCCACTCAAGTACTCCCTCAATGCAAGCATACTTTCTTCTATTAAATTGGCATGCTATGATGCTCACCTTCCCAACACAACCGCTGAAGGCAAAGCGGGTGAATAAGCAAATGTGGTGAAGAAAGCTGATGGTGCCCGGCTATCAAAAGATATAGCGTCTGGGGTCTTAAAAGCTTGAAGGTAAACAAGTGGCCATCTAGCTCAGAAGCAACAAACAAGCCCACATGGAACAACATATCAGCCTGTGTGATCACGAGGTGTCGAACGGATCACTGGAGAGAAATGGGTGCATAAGCAAATGTGTCGAAGAAAGATGATGGTGCCCAACTATCAAAAAGTATAGCGTCTGGGGTCTTAAAGGCTTGAAGGTAATCAAGCGGCCATCAAGCTCAGAAGCAACAAAGCCCACATGGAAGAAGAACACCAGCCTATGCGATCATGAGGTGTCGGGATCAGGTACAAGGCATCATCAGAACAAAAAATCTTACCATAGTGAAGGATAGGGGGAGTGCGGAGTGGAGACCCAAAGCCCATTATCATACTGTTTTAATTCGCTTTTGAATAATATCATTTATTATTATCATTCAAAATTATGCATGCTTATAATCAATTACATAAATGTATAGAATCTAAATGTAGAGGGATTATAATCCCATAATCTAGAGTTAACTAATATTAAAATTTTGAGATATATTGTTGTATTTTCTTCTATGGCATGTATACATTCATTTGATATAATAAATTCTTTTTCATATAATTAAAATAATTTTATAAGAACTTTAATGCATGCATACTATTTTATATCATATACAGAATAATTTATTTAATAAATTGCATTTTGTAAATATTATATTTAACAATAAATTATAATGAATAGTCATCTACACATAAATGAGCATCTCTGAACATGTTCTAAATATATTATTTTTAAAGTGGAATTACTATGTTCTCATCTGGTTCTTTTAAAAACTTCCTATTTAGAAATATCTTTATTTGACATTATATTATCCTCATAGCATCCTTGAATTCTTTAGATGTAGTATACTTTTATACATATGTTGAGCATATAATAGCTGTTTGAAATCTGTTAATTAAAAATCTAGGACTAGTCAAAGGCAGCTTGTATTGTCTACTTTTTGTCCTGTACCTAAGCCACATTGATATTTCTTTTCATTTCTTATAACTTTTTGTTGAAAATTAGACAACGAAAATGATACCTATTATTAACAAATCTGTATACTAATCATTCACTTCCACAACACCAGTACTTCTATTTCCTTACTTGTTGCTTGTTCGATGATTTGTCTGTATAAATTAAGTGAAGTCTCTTCCCCTCAGAATGTAGCTTCTTAGGGCCATATTCAAACAAATGTCCCTAGTTTTCATCTTTACGCCTAGTTTCCCAAGAGTCACTCCTCTGTCAACACTATTTAGGAGTCAGCCACTGATTGACCAGAGAGTGTGCTTTTTAACCCCATGAACCATGAGGTTTTCATATTTTACTCTTGAATTTTTGTGTTACTCTCAGTGCAATCATCATTTAGAAAGCATGTGAGTTTTATCTGAATTTATCTGTGGACTTGTAACTTAGAAGTTTTATCCAGTTGCTTGCCAAATGCACAGCCATTGACATATGAACAGTCTACCTAACGACCAGGGATGATTATGATTTTCGCAAGGTTTTCTATGATTGTCTCTTTCTCTGTCAAGCTTCTGGTCGGTCTTCCACTATTGGTACAACTGGCTGTTCGTTTCCACTATTGCTAGTTGATTACAATATTGTTTTTGACAGTGCCCTGGGGCAAAAATTTACTTCACAGTCTGATTCAAATAAAGTTAGGCCCTTAGCAGGGGCTGTGCATTAACAGATTTTGAGTTTGATCCAACCCTTTTCGGGGAAAAAATTCTGTGCTGTGAAGGAAGATGTGGAGCAAGATGAGGTACTCATTCTTCACTGATTGGACCAACTAGATTTTACCTAAAAAGCAGAAATATGTGGAGGATGCAGAGGAATATATGAGTCTCTGTTCTACTGCCTGGTTGCCACCAAAATTTTCATATCCCAAAGTCAGGGAACATGGCATATAAGGCAGATAAATTAACCCAGAATAACCCTTCTGTCCCCGAAAGCTAGGAGGACAAGCTCTAATATACAAATAAATATCAAACTCACAAAGGGAGTGCTGTATCTCAGTACTCCATCACTTTCCCCTCCTAAATCCTCTTTACAGTATTAGGGGAAAAGGAGTCAGATTCAAACATAGTCTATAGAGATCCTTTTAGTAAGCCTTAAACAGAACAAAGACAAAACAAAAACAACCATGGGGAAACCAGCAGCATAAACACAGCACAGAAATTCATATGGAGCCTGACAACTCATGACCATAGAGCTAATTATCTAATTATATATAATAGAAAACAAATAAAATCATTAAACATTATGATCACTGGTAGTTGAATGTATCATGGTTGCAAGTAGGACTTCGGAAGCAGGCAAAGCACCATGATTGGGACAGGTACACAATGATAGACTTTATTTAACAGCTTAGAGTGGGGGTTATAGGGCTTTTACCACCTGGCTATGTGGTACCTACGGGACTTAGTGCCCATGAAAAATGGTCACCAGGGCTCTAATATTTAACTTAAACTAGTTAAAGTGCTTTAATAATCTGTTTACTTTAAACATGTGGCTATTTTCAGAAAATCATGGAAGACATACCTAAACATTTTTCCTGTTTCTTTGTGTAAGTCCAAGCACAAAACTGCTGATCTCGGCTTCCCTAAGAATTAAAAATGTTGTTCCAACCACTCATTGTTATGAGAGCACACTGCCCTTCTCTAGGTGCTGGACATTTTTTTCAATATGTCTAAGCACATCCACATCACTGATTTCATAGTCATAAAAACCTCAAATTTTGCCTGAACTTATATCAAGATTCAAAATGGAGTCAGGGCACCTGTTGTAGACGGTAGGCTTTAACAAATCAAATGCCTAAAAATTTAAACTACATTACATCTCCTATGATCATGGATTTAATTTAAAATCCTTTGATCACATTTAAGTTGATGTGCTTCATTTTGCATGGAATGGTATTAGAACAAGCTTTTAAGACACCAAACATTATCCTTTTTGATACCTTGACATTTAATTACAGCACTGTATTTTACTATAGTATTCAGTTTCAGTGCTTGTCTTTTGAGAGTAAGTATAGGATGAGGCCACCTTCTAAGAAGCTCTTGTTCTGTGGTTAGGATATAAATTGTAAAATGCAAGCCCAAGTCCACTCAAAAGACACACAATTATCCGTGTGTGTGAAAGAGAGATGGCGAGATTTACTTCATGGGCAGTAAGTTAGTATATTAGATTTCTGTGAAATTAACATTTCACAATTTTTGATAAATATTAATTTATTACTTAATTTAAAAATTTATATAGAAAATAAAATTGAAATTGTATTTCGCAATATATTGTGTGGTATGTTTGGATTGTTGTGTTTTCCTCACCAACTGCTCATCATTTTTCATGTAAATGAAAACTCATTTGGATGCTTTTCATTTGTTGTTTTTAACATACACTTTTATCTACACTGAGGAACCCTGTTGGTGTGTTAGATTACATGTTGAGCTGCTAACCACAAGGCCAGCAGTTTGAAGACACCAGCTTTTCTATGGTATAAAGATAAGGCTTTCTATTACTGTAAAGATTTACAGCCTAGGAAATTCCCAGGGATAGTTCTACTCTCTGTACAATAAGGTTGCCATGAGCAGATCAACTAGATGGCAGTGAGTTTTTGAATTTGGTTCTACACGTGGGCCTATTTCTGTCCCATAAATCTATTCTTGAATCAGTACTTTTTTGCTGCAGCTTTATCTATCATTTTAAATGGTAGTCAAGTACTAAATCAAGATTTCTGTGCTGAACCTCTTTTGTCCAGGGAACAGAGAGCTATGACATTAGAGATGGTGAGAAGTGACAGAAGAGTGTGGTAGCAGAGATAGAAGAACCAAGATACTGTCTTTTTTAAGGTGGACTTTAAGTCCATGTTGAATTTAAGTGGACTTCCCAGCCCACAGAGCAAGAAAGCTGAATGCCATGGGCAGGAGTTTTAAGTCCGTTGTCTCCAGAAGGAGCAAAGTTTACCAACCCACAGAGCTATAACTGAGTGTCTTCAGGCTTATTGTTGATTGTCTTATATGCTTATTGGTGAGGTGGATACTTAATAAGCAAAGTTATACTTGCCCAAGAATTAGAGGCCAAGATGATGACATGAGACTGAAAGGCAAGTGCTAAAGGGGCATTGCACCACTGTCTAAATAGGCCTTCCTTGGGACTGAGAGGAACCTACCCCAAGTGAAGAATGTTGTGTTGAATGTTCCTGGTCCTGGATTTTAACCAATTATTTCCCTAATGAAACCAATGATTGTGTGTATAGTCTGTGAGTTCTGTATGGCCACTGCAATGAAGTATTAAATCCAGAAGGGAAGTAGGATGCCTGGGGAGAGATCGTTGATAACAGGCTTCTTAAAGAAGGAACTAGTCTTGAGCTGATGTTGATGGCGATTGTCTTACCTTCTGGTGAAATTGTAGGAGGTAAGATGTCACCTTCATGCCATTTTTATAATTCATTATATATAATACACACATACATATACAGGCATGTAAGTGAAAAAGTATTACTACAAAATTATAGAAACTCTTATTAAGCAAAACATATATAATGTGAGCTTTTGTTTCTCAATGCATCTTTCTTTAGGTCTGTTTCCTTTTAAAGTTGTTGTTTTCCTTCCTTTTATTTTTTTCTTGAGGATTTTTGCTGGTTTTGATTTTTCCTTTTTCAGGCCAAAGGTTTTGGCAGGCCCACCGGCTTCTCTTCGGTTTCTTTTGAATTTTTTTTTGGTTTTGGGGACCAAAAGGAGGCTTGAGGGGGCAGGCCCGGTTTTTTGGAGGGGCCAGGTAATGGTTCCCAATGAAATTCTCATAGGAAAGCTCTTGCTACCCTTGAAGAAGAGACAGGTATATTCCCGTGGAGGGAAAATATTTCTCAGAGCAACCTTCCTAGTCTTTTTTCTCACTAATACAGTTTTGATTTGCTTAATGCATTTTTATAATAAGCACTCATGCTCCTCCTATATCCCTTGGGAAAAATACCAGCATGATTACCCTTTTTAAATCTAAAAAAGTAGGCATAACCCCGTGAGTGGTCCTCTTTGAATTTAATTTAGATTCCCTCAGAAGCCACTGCTTTGATTAGACCTTTATTCAAGTTATCAAGGATTACATTTTGCTTGGATTCACAATCAATGATCCTGGAAACAGCACTCAAGGAATCAAAGTGCATATTGCACTGGGAGATCTGCAGCACAAGACCCCTTTAAAGGGTTGAAGATCAAGGATGCCACTTTGAAGACCAAGGTGTTTGTGACCTAAGCCTTGGTATTTTCAGTTACCTCATATGCACAAAATGGAAAGTTGGACAATGAATAGAGAAGACTGAAGAATTGATGCCGTTGAATTATGGTATTGGCAAAGAATATTGCATGTGCAGTGACTGCCAGAAAAACAAATGTATCTGTTTCAGAAGCAGTACAACCAGATGCGTTCTGCAAGTGACGATGGCAAAAGATTGTTTCATTTACTTTGAGCATGTTATCAGAAGGCACTGGTCCCTGGACGAGGATATCATGCTTGGTAAAGTAGAAGGTCAGTGAAAAAGATGAAAATCATTTAAGAGATAGATTGAGACAGTAGGAGCATGAATGGATTCAAAAGTAACAACAAATGCTAGGCTGGTAAAGGACCTGGTAATATATATTCTGTTGTACACAAGGTTTCTATAAGTCAAAAATCAGTTGGGTAGTATCCAACAAAAACAGTATTGTGTTTAGCTATTTACAAAACATTATTACAGTCTTGACCCCAATTCTATACATTCTTTCATTTATCTCCATCTTATAGCTGAGGACATTAAGTTTTAGAAATAAAATATACATTTAAATATTGCCCATATAATTTTAGATTTACACATTTAATTCAAATATTTTCTTCTTGTTTAGAATAATTTCTTTCATGATAAAAAAAAGCCCCTCTATTCTTTGTACTTCTTACTTTGTACTTTTTTGGAAGAAGTACAGCCAGAGTGCTCCATAGAGGCACAGACTTCATCTCACATACTTTGGACATGTTGTCAGGAGAGATCAGACCCTGAAGAAGGACATCACGCTTAGTAAAGTAACGGGGCAGAAAAAAATCCAGAAGACAATTGACAAGAAGGATTGACACAGGGGCTGCAACAATGGGCTCAAACGGGGCAGTGTTTCGTTCTTTGGTACATGGGGTCACTCTGAGTCGAAAGCAACTTCTAGACACTTAACCACATTTTTTTGCTACAAGTTTTCTTCATATATTAACGTTGAATGTTCTCAAATGCTTAAGTATCTATTGAGATGATCAAGTACGTTTTTCTACTTCCTTTGATCCCTTGATAGGATGAATTTTTAAAATAAATTTTCTTTTAAATTTTCCTTGCATGTTTGTGACAAAAGAAACATTTGTAATGAATCAATATTTTAGTATAAAGCTGTATTTGAATTACCATTATTTATTTAAGGTTTTTGAATATTTACTGGGGATCAATCCATCTATTTACAAGCCTAATAAAATGTTCACGGAATACTATTATTTTAATATAGTCAATATTTAAGATGCTATTATTTATTTAGGATTTGGGTATATTTATTCTCTAGTTACTTGCTATATTTTGTAATTTATAAAATGAAGTGCAGATCAATCCTTTTTTCTAAACTCAACAACTTTTGAAATAAATGGGAATTGCTTTTTTCCTAAAAGCTGGGGAAAAATACCTTAAAATATTCACAAACATGTATCCTTTTAAGAGTTCTTTAACAACTTTATCATAAACACTTGGTTTTTTTTCTTCTTCTTCGATTATTTTTATAAGTTCATATTTTCCTAGTACATTTTATATTGTATTATACTAATAAAATTAAGAAGTTGTAATTTCTTTAAATGTTCATAATATTCACCTAAATCACCATATAGCCTTTATAATTATACTGCAATAATTTTTTTCAGTTAATGTCACCATTGCTGTCTACTCTGTGCCTGGCATGTTTTGGAGCATTGAGTAATTATTAATGAATAGTGCATAAAACATTACAGGCCCTTTAATATCTTATAGTCTAGTGAGGAAGAACAACAGTACACAAGTAAACAAACAAGCAATTACAAACTGTGACCGGTGATATTTGAGAAACTGAAAAAAAATGTATAGTTTTAGCAAAAGCAATTAATTGTGTGAACAGAGATGTGAGAGGGTTTTGTGGAATTGGTCACAAAGCATGCAGGTCTTCGATCAATCCCTGAAAATTTCAGTACAGGAGGAGTTTTAGCCGGTTGCCATCCAGTCAATTCCAACTCATTGGGATTCTATTGGACAGAGCAAAACTGCCCCAGAGAGTTTCCCAGATGCTAATTTTTATGGACATAGACTGTCACACCTTTCTCTTGGTGGAGCGGTTGGTGGGTTTGAACCAAATAGCCAATCTCTCGCATAGCAACTGAATGCTTTAAACCCTGCACTGTCAGACCTCTTTAAAGAGATTGAGTACTGGCTGCCCAGCTCCAATCAGAAATAGATCTCAGATTGCAAAATTCTTCATGTACAATGACAACATGTTCAGTCACTTATATTCAAGAATGATATGTTTTATAATGAGCATTTTGTGGATCATAGTGATGAGTTTAAATATTACATTATGTGTACTGGCCATCCACTGAAGTTTAGACATATGTTTACTTAATAGATGGTTCTGTTATTGCTGTGTGAGTATAGTGTTCAGGGGACAGTAGTGAAAGGGCAAGGCTAGTAAGGAATCTGGTGTAGTGATCCAGGCAGGGAGAAATTGTAGCTTGGATCAGGGTGAAACCAATTGAATGGAATCTGTAGGACATATTTGCAAGAGGAAAGCCGGAACAGAAAATCAATAGAGAATGTGGTTTCTGGCCTGTGAAACTAAAAGATAGCATTGTCCTATATTGATCAGGCTCCAGGAATTGAGGAATACCAATTGAAATATTTCAAGAAGCTAATGAAGCACTGGAAGTACTTACTCATCTATGTCAGGAAATTTGGAAGGCAGCTACTTGTCTAACTGTCTGGAAGAGTCCATATTTGTGCCATTCCAAAGCAAAATGATCCAACAGAATGTTCAAATTATTTAACAATACCATTAATATCACAAGCAAGTGAAAAGTTGCTGAAGATCCTTCCAAACACAGTTGCAGCAATACATTAAAGGCCAAATTCAGGAGAAAATGTGGAACAAGGAATATCATAGCTGATGTCAGATGGATCTTGACTCAAAGCAGAGAATACCAGAAAGATGTTTCCTGTGCTTTATTGACTCTTCCAATGAATTCAACTCTGTAGATAATAGCAAATTATGCATAACCTTGAGAAGAATAGAAATTCCAGAATACTTCATTGTGCTTATGCAGAACTTGTACATGAATCAAGAGGAGGCTGTACTAACAGAATAAGGGAATTCTGCATGATTTAAAATCCAGAAAGAGGTGGGACAGGGTTGTATCCTCTCACCATACATATTAAATCTGTACGTTGAGCAAATATTCAGAGAAGCTGGGTGTTATGAAGAAGAATGTTCTAGCAGGAATGGAGGAAGGCTTATTAACAATTAGCAGTATGCAAACAACACAGCTTTGCTTGCTGAAACCGAGACTTGGAGCATACTAATGGATAGCAAGTATTGCAGCCTTCAGTAGGGATTAACTCAATGTAAAGAAAGCAGCAATCCTCACAAGTGAACAAATAAGTAACACCATGATAAATGGAGAAAAGAGTGAGATTGTCAAGGATTTTGTCTTACTTGGCTCCGCAATCAATGCTTATAGAAGCAGCCGTCAAAAGATCAAAAGAATCATCATATTAGATAAATCTGCTGCACAAGACCTCTTTCATCTCTCATTTCACTGTTCTCCAGTCAATGCTGACTCATAGTGACCCCAATGTGGGTTTCTGAAACTCTGTTTATGGGATTATAAAGCCTAGTCTTTCTTCCATGGAATTGCTGGTGGTATCCAACTGCCAGTCATGCAGATCAGAATCCAATGCATAACCACTATGCCACCATGGCTCCAAGACCTTTCTAAAGCATTGAAAAGCAACGATGTTACTTTGAGATTTGAAGTGTGTGTGACCCAAGTCATAGTATGTTCCATTCCTCATATGCATGTGAAAGCTGGACATTGTATAAGGAAGAGTGAAGAATTGATGCATTTGAATTGTTGTGCAGGAGAATAGTATTAAAAGTATGGTGGGTTGTGCAAAGGACATATCTATCGGTCTTGAAAGAAGTATGGCCAGAATTCCCCTTAGAGGCCAGGATGGCAAGACTTTGTCTTACATACTTTGCACATATTGTCAGGAGAAACCAGTTCCTGAAGGAGAACACCATGCTTGTTAAAGTGGAAGAGCAGAGGAAAAGAAGCAGGTACATGATGAGGTGGATTGACATGATGGCTGTAACAATGGTGTGAGACCAGGCAGAGTTTTATTCTGTGGTACGTAGGGTCTCTGTGGGTCAAAATCAACTCAACAGAATGGAACAACAACATATATAGCTAGGAAAATAGTTTATGAACAAGATTGAAGAAAAAAGGACAACCAAGAATTCAAACTGTTAAAGAAGAACTATCTGTCTGATTTCCAAGAAGAAATATAAAATAGACAGATGGCTCTACAAACTTTGAGGAACTTACTGGGATGGAAAAGTGCAGTGGGAGCTCATAGATGAAGTGTCTAAATGGTACTTTACAAAGCGATGGCAGAAAACGAGAGCTAAGGCTCACTCTGGGGAGTCCCATACTTGGATTCCTCAGAGAGCAGGAGCGGCTCTCATGACAAACAAGGCTGTCCAAGGAGCTAGCAGGCTGCCAGTAGAGCAGGGCATCATAAAAGTCAAACAAAGAGTGCTTTGTTGAAGGAAATATCAGTCATCAATTACATCTTACTTCAAATTATGTCTTTGAGACTTTTTTTCTCATTTGTATTTATCATCCTTGTTTGAAGATATCTTTTGTTTTAAGGAATCAGTTCTTAAATTTACTATCACTGATTTTTATTTTTATTGTCAATTTAGAGATGTATACTTAAGGATTTTTTTTCTTTTGCTCTTGTTTTGTTTTAATCTATTTCAGGCATGGGTTTTCTTAATTTGCACCTGGTTTCCAGGTGATAATGTTTGCTATTTGCCAACAAAAACATTATATGGGCTGCTCTCATTGTCATTGTTTTCTAAGTAATTTGTATTATAAATTTGTGTCCCCCATGGTATGTAAATGTCTTAATCCCCAGAACCTGTGACCTTGTTTGGAAATAGGGCCTGTTAGTGTATAGCAAACTAACATGAGTTAAATTGAAGTAGGGTAGGTCCTCAACCAATCTGAATGCTGTCCTTGAAGAAGAGAAGAGACACAGAGGGAAGTTGGACATGTGAAGATGCATCTTAAAGCCAAGGTACTGTCAGAAGCTGGGAGAGACCAGTGTCCAAAAGAAGATCCTTATCTCTCCCAACTGTTGACAGATAAGAGAATGGCCCAGCCAATACATTGATTTCAACAACAAGATTCCAAAACTCTGAAACACTAGATTTCTGTTCCTATAAGCTACATAATTTGTTTTTGCTGTTGTTATCATAGCTTTTAGAAATTACTATAACCCAGGGTTTCATATTGTCCTTATTGACCATCGTGTAGTTATGAGGTGCTGCCAAGTCAGTTCTGACTCCTAGGGCCCCCGTGTGCAACAGAACAAAACGGCGCCTTACAGGTCCAAATTGTCCCAATTCTGCTTCATTTTTTTGTTCTTACTATTGTTAACACTTCTATTGCATTTAGTTAGGTAATATAATCTTAAAAGCCCACATGGAAGAACATATCAGCCTGTGTGATCACAAGGTGCTGAAAGTATCAGTTATTAGGCATCAAAGAACAAAAATCATATCATTGTGTGCTCACCTCCATGATACGCTTGCTGAAGACAAATGTGTGCATAAGCAAATGTGGCGAA
>NW_022103897.1:6001402-6022589 GCF_000313985.2 Echinops telfairi | reverse complement strand
AAAATGTAAAAATTATCATTTAAGAAATCATTAACATTTTATTTGTGATATAACAACATGATCAATTTTATAAAAATATTTATCCAAACCCAAAAAGAAATATATTGTATTTTTCAGGTTGTCTAATTAGGTTACACCTCTATTAATTCAATATTATTGTTTTACTTTTCCTCTTCTAGTTTCTTAGTTGCATTTTTCCTATTCCATTTGCCAAAAACTAAAAGCTATATGTTAATATTTATCTAACCACTGTGATTATAAGTCAGGATATCCTTCTATTTCTAATCTTTTTTGCTTACATTTAACTCATATGTTATTTAACTCATGTACAGTTTGGGCATCTATATTTCATTCATATAATACAGATAATACTATTTTATCCTAAATGAATAACATTATTTTTTGCCTTTGTCCTTGCTTAATCAAACAATTACTTGGATTCTGAACTGCTATTAATTTAATATTAATTTTATTCCATAATTTTAACTTCAGGAAAATGTCTTGCTGTTAAATACATAACTGGCTACTTTTTAAATTCCAATTATATTTTAGTAGTGAGATTTTATGTAGTTCCTTCTATTTTAACAATTATTATTTTGATTAATATTTTCTCCAAGTTATGTTTCTTCACCATATATTACATTTCTAAAGCCTTTTCCTTCAATGAATTGTAACTTAACTCTCTTTTCAGCGCTAACATTTCTTTCTGAGCATAGTTGAATAACTTTTAAACAGATACCAATATCTATTTTCTCCCTTATGTACAATGAGGAAATCAGTCCTTTTAAACTATTTTGTATCCATTCAGTTTTAGTTTATATAATTGAGATATTAGATCAAATTAATCTTTTAAAATTTTATGTGTTCTCTTTTGTGATATGATAGTCATATTTTTATGACTATATGATAGTCATAATTTGATCTAATGCTGTCTTTAATTTATTTCCTGTCTCAAAATGTGACTTCAGATTTAAGTTGTTTGTTCTTAATTCAGCTCTTAGCAGACTTATTAATTGGTTAATTTTTGTAGGAAAATTACATTAATAAACAACTCCTGTTTTAGCCTTGACCATCTGACATTTTTACATTTCCTTTTTTCTTTCATGAGTGACAATTTGACTGGTATGAAGTAATTGGATTAGAACGTATTCCCTTTGAAACTTTTACTTTGAAACTTTGTGGTCTTTTATTAGTAACACTGCTGTAAGGAAACATCTGAAACACATTGGCATGCTTTTTGGATTCTCCTTTTATTTCTGATTAGAAACTTTCAGAATCTGTTTTTACACTTAATTCAATATTTCTTTAGAATATGCCTGTGAATTTTTCTCACTGAATACTATTTTCTTGAGTCTTTATTGAGTGCTTTTATTTCAAGTATAAGTTTTCACTAATCAGAAGAGTTTTTATTTAGAATCACTATTATATTTTCTTTATTCTGCTCTTAATGACCATTGCCAGCTCTATAAGCATAATTATTTGTCTTTTAAATCATTGTACTCTAGATCCAATTTTGTTCTTCACACCAAGTATTTTATTTTTTGCCTGTATCAACTGTAGTACTTATACTCAAATTCTTATTTTAGAATTAGTACTATTCTTTCTGAGTTCCCTTCACAGTCTATGCTTTCCAAATAATATTGCAATTTCAAAACAAATGTCTACAATGGCTTTTGTAAGCAGTATTTTTAATAGGGTTATCTTCCTTTGCATTTAAGATGGTATGTTACACCTCCTAGTCTACAAAAGCTTTTCATAAACACTTTCCCCAGGTTTCCAGATGCCAATTACTTCTCTCTGGTCAATTAAGCAGGTATTTGGGTGACAAGAGGGAGAGAGATGAGACTAATGACCAATTGAAAATTTATAATGCTAAAAGTAAAATATATAATAAAAATTGAAATAAGTATATTAAAAATTAAAGCCAGTTTGTTTTTCTATATTTTAATAGGTTAAGAGACACAGAAATAATTTTCAATAAGAAATTAAGAGCAACAATATTATCTATTTATGTATTATTTACTTACTCAAAAGAGCTCGGGTGACAGTGCTTCAAATCATGAGCACTTTGCATGAAAAAGTAGACTGCACGTGGCAGTCTACTTAAATAAAGATTTGCATCCAGGAAATATGATGGGACAGTTCTACAGGGTCATTATGAGTTGCAATTGACAACAGTGAGTTTTCTTGGTTGTCTACTCATGACTTAGGGATAATGGCACTGCCTTATGTGTAAAATCAGCATATTTAAACTAGCAAGATATGATGCTTGCCATCTGAGGAGGATCCTGGATGTGGTGGGGATGGAGCATCCAGGAGTACTGCAGCTGCAGACTTGGGCTAGATGACAGAGAGGGCAGAGACTTTACCTAGGCCTCAAACAACAAAGACAGGAGAGAGCTGGTGAAACAGAGGTAGGTTATAATCCTGAATTTCAGAAGGAAAGGAAGAGAAGTAGGTTAAATACAGACTGGAAATCCAAACTGAATGAAGGGGGTAGGAAAGAAGGCAGATAAGTGAATGGTCACAGGGCTGCCATCTTGAATTTTTATAAGTGGCTTTTGATCCAGACACAGCCAGGCACATGGGAGTCTAATGAGAAAGGAGAGACAGCAAGACCCATACCTCCTGCAGTCTCATGCAATAAACCATCCAATTAGTGATAGACCTTGGCCAGCTCCAGTCAAACCTACTCCCCTCCACTGTGCTGCATGAACAGGGGATTCACACATACACACACACTCCCATTCTCTATCACACCCTCCAGGAGACAAGGGGCATGTGCCTAAAAGCACACCAACACAATTGTCCAAAAAATTAAAATACAGCATAGCCTCCAGGATAAAATAAAAATTAGTACAGATAATGTGGACCAAGACAAAGTGGCTCCAACAAGTGGCCAACATACAACATGAGAAATCGATACTGAAAAATTGCTTCATGAGACTATACCTGATGAGAAAAATATTTGTTCATGGATTCAGATGAGTGTTAATTACATATATTTTGGAACTTAAGGAGAAGATGGCCTCATTGTCAGAAAAGAAAAAAAAAAAAACATGGTTACACCAAAGACCAGCAAGTAGAAATGCAGACGCTGAATACTTCTCTTTCAGAAAAAGAAGTTATAACGAAAAACAAAGGAGTAGAATTGTGTCACAGGAAGGGAGAAATCGAGAGCATCGAGGAAAATCTTGCGTTGTTAATCCAGTGGAGGAACAATCAGACAAAAGAGAAAACATCTGAAGAAAGTGCAGGAATCCTGGGGGATACCACCAAGAGGAATAACAACAGAACAGGAAGACCAAAAAAAGCACTGAAAAGATTGCCAAAACCTCTTGGAGGAAAACTTCTCTAATATTATGAAAGAGGAGACACTAAGCATTCAAGAAACTGTCTGAACCCTAGGTAGAATAGGCACCAAAATAAATCATCATGATGCATCATAATCAAACTTCTATAACCAAAGACAAGTTATGAATCCTGATGTTAGCTTCACATAAACAAAAAATTACCTAAGGGGGAGAACTAACAAGACTAACACCTAGTTTTTCACTTGAAACTATGCAGGCAATAAAGCAATGGAATAATACACATTAAAAACTCTGAAAGAAAAAAATTTTTAAAGCAAGCTGAGAGTTATATGCCCAACAAAATTGTTGCTTAAATATGATGTGAATATTTTGGCCTTTCCAGATAAATAATAATTGAAGAAATGTATATAAATCAGACCAACATAACAAGAAATATGAAGGAAGTTCTTCAGACAGATGACTGACAACCTGATATTAACATACATCACAACACACAGAAGTCAACCTACAAGGGTACTATAGAAGTACCCAATGGAAAATAAATGTGCAAAATGGAAAATTAACCAGAGATAACAATTTGAAGCAAAAACAATAAGAACCGTGTAAGAAGAGGAATAGTATAATTACAGAACTTCCAAATAGAGAGTAAGTTAAACAGATTAAACTTGAGGAAAGAAGAAGGCAATATAGGTTAAGGGAAGGTGGTCAAAAGGATGACGGAGGCTGGGAAAGATACTAAAGAGTAGTGCAACAGGAAAATACAGTTATATATACAATCAAATAATGATGATCTGCGGGTAGATGCATGAATTAGACACAGACTGAATGGGTGTGGGGAGGAGGAGAGCATGCTCACAAATACGTAGCTTTTGCAGTATATTTGTAGGTGGATATTTGCCTTTTATGCAAACATGAATACATGTGGTAGTACATAACAGGAATAAAGTTATGGCAACTAATTAGATATGAACAAAAACCTTGAAGGGAAAAGTCACTGTGCTGAACAGAATCACTGTCTCCAGGGACATCAAGATTAATTTGCATAAGAGCTGATAAAGACAGTGGTCTACATTCTGCTTTGGTGGGTAGTGACTGATGTCTTAAAAAAAAGAATTGTAAATACATGTAATACAAGAATAAAAAATTCTGTGCTATGTTTAAAAAAAAAGTTCACGAAGAGTCATCTAAGGTGCAACTATTACTGTATCCAAAGGCAATAAAAGTGCTGAAAATCAAAGAGATGGAAACAAATAATCCAATGGACTAGTGAATCATGTGATTATTAATCTCAACACTATGTTATAGTTGTGTTTTGTGCCAATATGGAATCTGTAAGAAGATATGGGTAAGTTTAGCCTGCCAAACAGGCTGCAGCTTGATGACTTCCTTTGTAGGCGTGACCAAGATAAATGACTCTCTGGAGGCCAGCCCTTATCTCTATCTATCTATCTATCATCTATCTATCTATCTATCATCTATCTATCATCTATCATCTATCTATCTATCTATCTATCTATCTATCTATCTATCTATCTATCTATCTATCTATCATCTATCTATCTTTCTATTGTCTGTCTAGCTAGCTAGCTAGCTAGCTATCATCTATCTCTGCTTTTACCACACTGAGACCTCGACCAGCCCTGTACTACAGTCACCACCGGTGGACCCACACAACTCTGCCCCCACCAGCCTCTGCTCTTCCTGCATTTGGAATCTTTGCATGTAGCTGCATGAGTCTAAAGAGGGACTTATGGACTAGTATTGGACTTATGAACTTGATTTGGATTGAGTTGGGATGTTTTATTCATGCCTGATTACTTCTTAATATAAAGCTTTCTTATACATATATGAGTGTCATTGAATTTGTTTCTTTAGTCGGCCCGGCCTAACACTCCCTAAGACCATAAGAATTAAGTGGTGCCCAGCTGCCACTACTACTATAAAAGGGATCATTTCAGAAGGCTGGATACACTGGGAGAAAAAAAATGTGGAATAAAATTCAGAAGCCTAGAAAGCTTCAGGCTTTCGCAGGTCAGATACAGTAGGAACCCCTTCCACTGGCCCTGGGTCATCTCTCAAGTCTGGAACTGACCTCAGCTCTGTGGCTCAATTTTCAACCAAACAATAACCAGGTCTGTATGGGGAACAATTACAGTGAAGTACACCTTAGGATAATGCAACACTTTAGTTCCAAGGAACAACACTTACACAGTACAACCTTCACAAGAGTTAGAGAAGGAAGTGGGGAAAGTATTGGGATTGCAATTGGTGTGCTAAAACTAAATGTATAAACATTGAACTTAAACCTGATCTGCTTTGTAAATACATCCAATCACAAATTTTAAAAATTAGCAGTTCTGAAAAATAAACAAGTGAATAAATAAATTCACACAATCATCAGGATATAAAAACATGGCTCTATTCAAACTATTTTACAAATGGACAGAGTGAGATTCAATGGACTAATTGCTCAAGGTACCATCATAAGTTAATAGAGAAGTCAGGTGTACAATCATACAAACTGACGATGCATGTAGTTAAAAATAAAAATCAATAAAGAAATTTAGCAATTTTGATGTTATAGTATTCTGGGGTTTTCTTTAAGAATTAAAGTCAAATATTGACTATAAATGTTTCCTTTTTATTTTTTGTGTACTCTTGTACACAAAAGATTGATATTTTTCCCTAGTAATAACAAACTCAGAGATGGAAAATGCTATATTTCATTAGTGAAGGAAAGTCACTCGAAAATTACATGTTAATTTTGTGAATTTGTTCAAAATATTCATCGTTCTTAACATCACACATCATGTAAAATCAGACTGTATCCAAAGTATGACATGTTCAAGGAAGTCCCCTTAGAGCTTTCGAATGAACAAAGCTGAACACTGTAACAATAATTCTAGCAATAAATGCAGTAATTAGAATGTGCTTGGTAATAGCTGACACAATTATGGCAATCACATCAAACTGAATGAAAATAAAAGGAAAGAGAATGGAAGCCTGATCCTCATATTAAAAAGAAATAAAATAGTAAATTAAATCTCACACAGGAGAAAATTTTCCTTACTCCAAATACACACAGGCAGCTCAAACCAGTCCAGCCACAGCTGTTTGTGGCTAGTTAACTGCTTAACTGTCCTGGGCACAAAGCCTTTTACTAGATCCCCTGCTCTGGGGGGACACCACCTTGTGGAAATGATTCAGCTGGTTTATTAACATAATAATATATATTTTTTAGAATGATGGAAACAAAAGTGCAAATGTGCTTGACACAATGGATGTATGTATGAATTGTGATAAAAGTTGCATAAGCCCCAATAAAATGATTTTTTTAAGTAATTATTCTTTGCATTATTTTGCATGGTCTGTCCATGCCAATTTTAGATAAATGACTTCCATACCTGATCAGCTGTTTGTCCTCTCCATTGAGATCTGAGATAGCAAAAAGACCTGAAATTTCAGTCTGTGGGATCTAAAGGGACTCAGAGCATCATTCTGACAGAGGGATGTCTGATCACAGGGATGTGTTGCTAAGTAGAATGTGTGACTTGAGCAATATTAATTTAAGTGAGTTGAAGTTCGTGAGGTCAATGTCTGTATATTCAGAAGCGAGCTTTATTGCATGTTATTACCAGGCAGAGTTATAATAACATACACATGGTAGACATTATAGGATATATTTTACAAATAGTAAGTAATTATGGTGTGAGAGGGAAAAAGAGCGAGCAAGCGAGAGAGAGAGAGAGAGAGAGAGAGAGAGAGAGAGAATCCAGAGCTTTAAATGTTGCAGTAGTGAGAAAAATCCTTTTCATTTAGCATCTTGTTACTCTATGTATAGTCTATGGTTCAGCATTGTCAGACATCTCTTAAAGCCTGTTAGAAATGCAGAATCACAGGCCTCAATCCAAACTGAGTCACAATCTCCATTTTCACAAAATCCCCGAGATCTGTGTGACATCAAAGTCTAAGATTCACTGCTCTAATAGATTCCTTGGACATATGATTGTGGCGAGACCTTGAAATTGTCCTATCCAAGCTTCTGGCTTCCAAAAAGTTGCATGGATAAGTGAGAATAAGTAACCAATGACCAATTAGTAGAATAAAACAAAGACCAGTGCCTATTCCATGGCCCAAATTATCACCTATTTCTAGACACATTTTTAAAATCAATTAGAATGCTTTGCATTTGCTCTCTATTTGAATTTGTGGTAGTGTTCTAGAACTAGATTTGATATTTATTTTTTTCCTTTGGTCCTAATGAATCCTCTCTCATAGAATAAACCTGTTACCAGGAAAGATTCACAGCACACCAAAGTTCATATTTAAAAGCAGTCTCTCTGCTAGTCATTACTGATGCAATTAAAGGAAAGGGATGAAAGTGATTAAGTGTGTTTATTTTTGATTGGTAACACCAGTGGAAAACAAGTTAAAGGAACTGTGGGCAGGAGGAAAGCAGGGCAGGAAGAGAAGGTAGGAGAAGAAAACAGGAATAGAGTAGATGGCAGTGCTGTGCCATGCCTGTCTGACATCACTGGCTTAACATTTGTATTTCAGTCCATCGCTTGACTAATAACACCATGTAGTGAAATAAAGCACCCATTCTGGAGGTAATTGTTATGTGGTGGAATATAAACAAGCCCCATTCTGCAGTATATTTACCACAGTGCATGTTTACGAGTTGGGTTTAATTAAAAGTCGGGAACACTAGAGCTATTTTTTAACTAGATGCCTATTATCTAGTGTCAAATGCTTGGTTTTAATCACGCATTTTATATCATCATGACTTAGATCACTGCCTGTGACATATGAGATAGTGTGTTGTCTTTCCTGAGAAGATGTAGCAGGGCTTGATGGATGTTTTCTCATTCCTAACCTCATTACTACCAGCTTCCCATCCATCTAATAAAATGCTATGATAGAGAGTAGGAGGGTGCTATAAATCATAATATTCCAGCCGCTTCGAGCAGATTCATTAGAAATGCTGACTATATATCTCACAAACAGAAATTCAACACACAAAGTAGGTTGCTGTTTCTACTGAGGATCAAGGCTCCCTATTTCCTGTGTCTTCCTTTCCCAGTGGAACAAAGATTTCTTTTAAATAGGAAAAGAAAAAAGAAAAACACTTTTAATGAACTACTGGGTAACCTTCTGTTCGAACATGATTTATCCAATATACAGGTGACAGATCCTAGTTCCAGACTTGTTTTACCCAGGGTGTTTACTATTTCCCTGATTGGGAGAGTTGTGAACTTTTACTTGTTAAGGCAATGCATTCAGTTAAACATCGGTAAGGTTTTGGAGATTTTGTCATTACTGATTTTGCCATTATAAAGAAAATAAAAGCAGAAGCTGTGGAAGAAATTAGGGAGTGCTTTATCACCATTCTTTCAAGTTGTCAAGCATGAAATCTTAGAGGCTTTTCCCTATCTTTCAATTGTTCACTTGCTTATTTTTTTAACAAATATTTTATAAGGACTTTCCATGGATCATGCCTTGTGCTAGATTTTTGGTGAACCATTAGTAGAACATGGCCATCTATAGAGACTCTTGCAAGGAAATAATTAATCAAAGACAATGCCATATTTGATGCAAATGTAGAGTTCAAAATGAACACATTCAGGGAAACCTGGGGTAGAATGATGGTAGTCAAACAAGGCTTCATACATAGCGGATAAGGAATCTATCACATCAAAGGGAAAGAAAGGGAGACTGTGTTCCAGACAGAAAAAAAATGGAGTATGTACAAAGATCCAGAACTATAAACCAGAAATGATCCAAATTCATTAGTATGTCTAAGACCATGAAGAACATGAAAGAAAGAAATAATAATAAAGAAAGTAGTCTTAAAGCAATAGAAGCCAGAACAGGAAGATTCCTGTAAGCTTTATCAACACACTTAAGTTTTTCTGATACCAACAGGAAACCATTAAGGATTTATAAACAGAATACTGACATGGCAGGTATGAGAATGTTTAAAACTGCTCACTCTGTCAGCAATGGAGAATGGATTGGAGGGTGACGAAAGTTAAAGCTGGGAAACTAGCATAAAGAAAGCAATAGGAAAGTAGGCCTGTTGTAAGTAATGGGAAAGACTAATTCTAGAACAATTGGAAATTATTTATAAGAATAAACTGAATGTTTACTAGTGATTGATTTGATTTCTCTGACCTGACTAGTCAGAAAATCTATTAGCATCTATAGTATTTTTCCAAGAAAAAAAAACCTCTGCTGAATCTTAACTAGATTGGTTACTCTAGACTCCCATCCGTGAACTATTATTCTTGTTAACTGTTATCCAGTCAAATTTGACTCATAGTTACTATATACAAAGTACTGCCAGGTCCAGAAATAGGTTCACAATTATTGTTATGTTTCAACCCAATGTAAGAGCCACTGTGTCATTCCATGTCATTGAAGGTCTTCCTCTTTTTTCTTGTTGTTGACACTGACCTACCTAACCATGATTCTCATTTCCAGAGACTAGTCCCTCCTGTTAACATGCCCAAAGTTCTTGAAAAACAGTCTTGTCACCCTCAGTTTGAAAGAGCATTCTGGTTATATTTCTTTCAAGGCATTTGTAGTCATCAATTAGTTCCAGGCCTTGACCACCCTATGCATAGCAGAACAAAATGTTGCCCTGTTCTGAACCATCCTCAAATTTGTTCCTATGCTTGAGCTCATTGTTGCAGCCACTGTTTTAATCCATCTTGTTGTGGGCCTTCCTCTTTGTCACTCTCCTGCCACTTTGCCAAGTATGATGTCCTTTTCCATGGACTGGTCTCTGCTGATACACTATCCAAAATACAGACCTAGGTAAGACAAAATCGCTGGCCATACTCTTCCAAACAAATTGGCTGGTATTTTTCGCTTTCAATATTCAATATTCTTTTGAATTTCAATATTCTTCTCCTGTACCACAATTCAAATGAACTTATTCTTCATTGGTCTTCCACATTCAATGTTTAACTTGCACATGCATATGCGGCAATGTAAAATACTATGGCTTGTGTGAGGCACATCTTATTCCTCAAAGTGACATCCTTGCTTTTCAATACTGTAGATTTACCTTATGCATTGCATCCTTTAATCCCTTGACTGCTGCTTCAATGAGAATTATTAATGAATCCAAGTAAGATAAAGTTCTTAATAACTTCAACCTTTTCTCCATTTATCATGACTTTCCTATTGGTTCAGTTGTGGTAAGGATTTTGATCTTCTTTACATTGAGTTATAATCCATACTGAAGGCTGAAATCCTTGATGTTCATCAGAAAGTGCTTCAGGTCCTCCTCTCTTTCAGCAAGCAAAGTTGTGTCATCTGCATACTACAGTTCTTTATAAGCCTTCCTCTAATCCTAAAGCCACATTCTTCCTCCTATAATCCACTTTGATGATTTGGTCAGACTACAGATTGAGAAAGTATTGTGAGAGGATATAATCCTAATGCACCTTTCCTGAATTTATATCATGCACCATTCCCTTTCTGTGTTAGCCCAACTGCCTCTGGAACCTTGTTCAACTTCTGCAGGAGTACAATGAAATGCTCAAGAATTCCCATTATTTTCAAGGTTACCTATAGTTTGCAATGATCCACACAGACAAATGCCTTTGTATAGTCAGTAAGATACAAGTAAAAACCTTTGGGGATAGGTTTTTACTTGTGTTTTACTGTGACTGTGACAGCTTTCCCCACCATTGCTTGGCACACCCCACCCCTGTAGCAGCTGCAGCTCCTCCCACCTCCTCTCAGCACCCCTGCCCATGGTGGCAGCAGTTCCTCTCTTTTCCTCCCACTGTTTCTCAATGCCCCTGCCTGTAGCATTGCAGTTTGGCTTCTCTTGCCGCTGCACTGCATCCTTGCCCACAACTGCAACAGCTACCCCCTGTGTTGCCAGGCACCATGCTCTGTGGCAATGGAGATTTCTCTATAGTCGGGGCCTTTCCTGCCTTTGATAAGCACCTCCACCCTTGGTAGTGAGGCTTTTCCTGTGGTAGCCTCATCAACAGCAGCAGTGCTTAAACTGCTTTAACCTGGCGCCCCTTCACGTGGCAGTGGGGCCTCTCTCCCTATTGTCCAAGACCCCCACACACAGAGCTTCACTCACTGCCTGAAACTTCCTTACCCATGCACCCTGAGAGGACCACCAGACCTGCCCTCCAAATAGGGAATCCTGGATGTCTAAGGAGAGTAAAACCCTAGTGAGATAAAGAAGTAGCCAGACCCTCCAGCACTGTTGTCTATAGGCAGACCACAGAATCTTTCCTACTAGCCTTACAAAGATAGAGCCCAGGGCTCTTTGACTCCCTGGAAAATGGCACCAAACTCTTCCAAAACAGCACACAGAAAGGAAACTGCCTCAACAATGTAATGCAAACTAACTCTGGAGAAATGAAACATATTGTCAGAGGATGTCCTGAATCAAGCAAAGTGCATAGAACAAGCAGAAGTTGAGCTACCATAGAAAGAAATCTTCAGAATGTTGCTTGGAATCATACAGCATATGAAGGAAACATTACAGAAAAGGGATGAAATGATAGAGATAGGGCCACACAACAAAGGGAAATACAAGAGTTAAGGGGCAAGGTAACAAAAGCAAATAAGTTAACTGGCTTTGCCAACAGACTAGAAGAGGCTAAGAATCATACCAGTGACCTTGAGGGTAACCAGACAGACTTCAACAAACAGGAAAGACAGTCAAACAAGATAAAGAAGCCAAAGAAACACTGAGAACAGGGTCGGAAGCTATGAAGAGGAACAGCACCAGAATAATTGGACTACCAGACAAGATACAACATAGAAGTCATCAGCAAAAATAGCGAGGGAATTCTTAAAGGAAAACTTCCCCAACTTAATGAGTGAGAATCAGGCAACCATCCAAGAAGCAGAGGGAACACCAGCTAGACTGAATCCAAGGAAGAATTCGCCAAGGCATATAATAATTAAACTATCCATCTTTGAGGAAAAGGAGAAAATCATAAGAGCAGCTAGGAGAAAAAAGACAGTCACCTAAAAAGTAGTCAAATAAGAATATGCTCAGACTTATCAGCAGGCACCATGAAGAAGAGAGTGGAGTAATATCTTCCAAAAATTGAAAGAAAACAATGCAAACCCAAGAATTCTCAATCCAGCCAAATTATCTATCAAGATACGCAGAGAAGTAAGAGTCTCCCCGGACAAGGAAAAACTCAAAGAAAATGTCAATTAAAACCCCACAGATCTACGAAAAAATCCTTGTCAACCCAGTGTGTTTAGAAGAACAACACTCACTGAGCACAAAAAGGAGACTACCACATATAACAACTCAATCGAGAGGTCAATAAATTAAAAAAGACCCCAAGATTGCATTGGCTCAATGGTGAAAAAAAGTTAAGAATGAACCACACACCCATTTGCACAATGTGCTGATAAGAAGGGAGGTAGGAAAACAGGCAACACAAAAGGTACAAGATGACATCACAGAGTCCACTGATGGATGTTATAACTCTGAATATCAATGGACTGAACTCGCCCATTAAAAAGATAGAGACTAGTAGACTGGCTTAGAAAACACAATCCATCAATCTGCTGCCACAAGATACACATCTGAAGCTTGCAGCCAGAAAGGCTGAGAATCAAAGGCTGAGGAAAAATATACCAAACAAATGGCGATGAAAAAAAAAGCAAGGGTTTATAATCCCAATCTCTAACAAAATTGATCTCAAGGTGCAAGCTGTCACAAGAGATCAGGAGGGGCCCTATATTATGCTTAAGAGATCAGTAACCCAAGAACCAGTGAGCATAATAAACATTTTTTAAATTAAATAATCATTTTATTAGGGGCTCATACAACTCATCACAATCTGTACATACGTCATTTGTGTCCAGCACATTAGTACATATGTTGACTTCATCATTCTTACAACACCTGCTTTCCACTTGAGCCATTGGTGTCATCTCATTTTTCCCCCTCTCTCCATGCTCCTCCTTCCCACACTCAACAAGATATGCGAAATTCATCAATCAATGCTCCAAAAGATGAAAAAGGAAATCACAGGCTCAAAAATCATAGTAGGTGACTTTAATGCACCACTCAGAGAAAGATCACAGGGAAAGAAGCTTAACAAGGAAACTACAGAACTAAACTCTTGATCCAATAGATATTTTCAGAGCTCTACACCCAAATGCAAAATAATTCTTTTCAAGACCACGTGGCACATGATGGGACACAAGTTGAACTGTGTTAATGCAACCAGTCGGTTGTCCAAGTAGCTATCTTTCAAATTTCTTGGCACAGATGAGTGCTTCTTTCCTTTATCAACCTGCTGAATATGTTCTAGTTGGTGTTTCAATTCCTGGAGACTTGGTTTTGGCTAATGTTTTCAGTGCAACTTGGACTTCTTCATTCAGGACCATTGGTTCTTACTCTTATGCTACCTCCTTAAAAGGTGGGATGTCAACTAGTTCTTTTTGGTACAATGACTGTGTATGCTTTCCATCTTCTTTTGATGCTTACTGCATCATTCAATATTTTGCCCAGAGAATCTTTCTATACCGTAACACCAGACTTGAAAATTTTCTTGAGTTACTTCACTTTAAGATATTCAGATTGTGTTCTTCCTTCTTAGTTTTCTGACTCTGGGACTTTAGACATTTCATTAATATATTAGATTTTGTCTTCTCGAGCTGCTCTGTGAAATAAATTTTCTATGTAACTCTTTGACTTCATCAGTTCTTCCATTTGCTTTATCTAGTCTATGATTAACAGCTAGTTTAAGTGTCTCTTCTGACATCCACTTGAATCTTTTCTTCCTTTCCTGTCTTTTAAACAACCTTTTGCTTTCTTCATGAATGATGCTTTTTATGTGAACACACAGTACCTCAGGTCTTCTGTCATTAATGTTCTGTGCATAAAATCAGTTCTTGAGATGTTTTCCAAAATCAGATGGGATAGACTCATGGTAACATTTGAGTTCTCATGCACTTGCTTTCATTTTCTTCAGCTTTAACCTGAACTTACATATAAACAATTGATGGTCAGTCCACAAGCAGCCCCTGGCCTGATTTTATCTGCAAATATTGAGCTTTTCCATTGTCGCTTCCCACACATGGAGTTAATTTGATTACTATATATTCCATCTACAGAGACAATTGCGTATACTCATCTTTTATGTTGTTGCGAAAGATATTTTCTAAAAAAAGTCATTGGTTTGCAAAACTCTATCACGAAATATCCATCTTCATTTCTATCACCAAGTCCATATTTTCTAACGACTATTCTGTTCTGATGGAAGGACTGCCTCTTAATGTGTGTACAGGTTCTTTATGAGCACAGTTACATGTTCTGGAATTCCTGTTCTCTGTGATATTATATATGGTTCTTTCTGATCCATATAGTCCAATGTCTTTGCATAATCGATGAACCATAGGTAAAAATATTTCTGATGATCTATGCTTTCAGCCAAGACACATCTGATCAACAACGATACTGTTTCTTCTATGTCATTTTCTGAATCTGACTTGAATTTTGGCCGTGGTTTTTTTAAAGTACTCCTGTACATATTTTTGAATTGCCCTCGGAAAATTTTACTTCTGTGTGGTATTAATAATGAATTTTTTAAATTTCCGCGTTTTGTTGTCTCACCTTTCTTTGGAGTGGGTATAAATAGCAATTAGCTGTCTTTCAAATTTCTTTGCATAGATGAGTAGGTGCTTCCTGGGTTGCAACTTTTTGATGAAACATTTCCGTTGGTATTCTGCCAACTCCTAGAATCTTGTTTCCTTTTTAAAATACTAGAAAACTAAAACAGGAGATACACGTTAAGATCAGTTCAGAGCTAGGGCTAAGAATTCTTGGTGGCTCAGAATTCATGGGTCGCTACAATTTCTGCTCCCCTCACAGTTTAAATATCCATTATTACTTATTTATCTCCCATCATCACTTTCTGTTGTACTCTGGTTTGACTTATTGCTGTTAAAAAAAAAAAAGCTATGCTATAAACTCTCTTACTTCTGCACCTTAATCATGTTTTGCTGCTCATCTGAAATCTGTCCCTATATTCAGGCTTATTTTCCACATTTTTAAAAGGTAAAAACAAAACAAAAGCAAAACCAATTGCCATTGAGTTCATGCTGACTCATAGCAACTAGACTAAATTATGCCCAAATTGTATTATAATCGAATCACTCTGACTCCTTTAAAAGTTCACCCTACTTCCTAAGCTCAACAAGAACACTCCAGCCTTCACTGAACTTTATTGAACTTTGCCAAAGCCTTTAACACTTAATTACAGTAACTACTTTATAGCTTTGGGAGTGTATTAGGCAGGGTTTAATGATCACAGGGATACAGTACAGAATTCATATTAAACACAAAAAAGATATATGTGCCTTAAAACCAAGCAGGTTTGGATCCAGATACTAGCTGTATGATATGGGTTAAATTTCCTTCTTTCTAAGCCTCATTTTCATTAGTTGTAAAATTGGGATAATAAAAAATGTTGCCTTATAAAACTATTGCAAAGATTAAGTGAAACAATCCAATTTAAGTACTTATTGAAGTGCATGGCACTCACTAGGCACTCTATAAATATATTAGTAATTAACAGTATGACAGATTTGTCTCTGCTCACAACTCATCTGTAAACATCTTAATAGCACAGATAGTACTTTCTTTCAGATCAGTGGCTTTCCCTACTTCAATATTTAGCCATGAGCAGTATCACTTAGGAGATGTTTATGGAATAATATCTATAGCACTTTATAAAAACAAAATATCCTCTGTCATTTTGTTGTATTATGATGACTCATATGTTACTTTTTAATGCTTGGAGCTATGCCACTAGTATGTAAATCAACCTCAGGATCACCCATAGTGAATAGATTTCAGGGGAGCACTCAGACTAAAATAAACTAGGAAGAAAAATCTGGCAAACTACTTCCAAATATTACTCAATTCAAAGCCTTATGAATAATAACAGAATATTGTCAGATATAATGATGACAGATTAGCTCCCTAGGTTGGAATTACACAATAGCCATGCCAAGACTTGGCAACAATTTATTCTGTTGTACATCAGGTTGTCATGAGTCAGAACCAACTTGACACTAACTAAGAAGAAAAACCAAACCGAATAAGCAAGCATAGCATAATGAATTATAGGAGACCAAATCAGTATTTTAGAATCACTACATTTCTACATTATCTTTAAATCATCTTAAATCTGACTATATTTCATCCTATTGTAATAAAGGAAATCCAATATCAGTCCAGAGCATCAGGGAGTTCTCACACGCTCAACACAGGTCTGCGGTTCCTAATGAGCCAGCTCCTGGGGTTCCTTTAAGTCATGGGCACCTTCATTTCTTTTATGCATTATGAGATACAGGAATGCAGACCATGTTGCGTACCCCTGAACTCGTAGAGTGTAGTCTAATTTGACCACTATTCTGAGCCCTTTTTCACCTTCCTAAGAGTTTGCCAGGAGTGGGGAATAAGCCCCACTCTGGAAGGCATTCTGGAAGGACATATTTTCCCCCTGTCAGCCCAAAGGGTTACACTTCCTGAGCTCCCTGCCCTGGAAAACAATTTTCTCTCTCCCCTTACTTTCTGAGGCACCTAGATAAGCACTTTGATGAGTTCAAAATGCTGCTCTCAACTCTGGCCCCTAAATCTCTTAAATCAGGAAATTATTAATTGTATGACTCCTGTGTGAAGTGAGGTAAGGAAGGTAAATGTAAGGATAAGAAGTATAAATTAATATTTGCATAAATTATCCAGTCCTATAGTCAAAAAGAATTGGGTTTTTCCCTACAAAGCACGGAATAAAGGGATACTGGATTAGTGACAGCCATATTTCTCTCTAGCTACAAAGAAAAAAATCCCTATATTTTGTCATTGAAGAAAAGAATGGATTCACTCTGCTTCTATACCAAACTTTAGGAAACTTTTAAATCATTAAGTAGGTACCATCCATACACGAAACGCACAACTTGCCTCTTGAAAGAACAAAAGTTTAGAGAAGCCATAAAACATACTTACAAGTCTCCTTAAACATCAGAGGATGCTTACCAACAACATGTCGATGATTAAGTGAAAGTTAAGCAGGAACATGTGAACTAAGATTGAAATGCACATTGGTTTAGAAAGTAGGTGAAGAGGGAATTGCTTAAGGTCAAAATGCATTTAGGATTTTCTAAACACATGTGTGTGGTTATCACCACAAACCTCCTTCCTCAGCCCCTCCCCTCAACCAATCTTCCTTCCACTACACACATACCAAATTACTCGGTACCATCTAAGACCCTAGAGAGAGGTAAAACTCCCGGAGACCACACACCATGGAAGTTATGCAGCTATTATCCAAGTTTAGATTAATTCAACAAATAGTATTTCTAATGTTTTCAGATTAAGGGAAATGGGAAAGGAAACTCAGTGAATAGCTTGAGATAAACAATAAAAGGCTGCTGATTTTGTTTCTATTTTCAAGAATGAACTCTGCCTTCAAATTTCTCATTTGTAAAGTAGAGAAAGTGGATTGATTGATCTGAAAAATTATCAAAATGTCTTTTCACACTGACCTGTTGTTCTATCTGCTCACTCCCCCATTCTCCTTCCTTGGCAAGTGTAGGCATATGCAAATTTTTACAGCAATAATAACAAAGCCTAAACATTATGCTTTAAAATAGCCCACATACAGGCTTGGTCTCAGGAAAAATCCAAAGCAGATGGAAATGAGTTCTGCACTTCCACCCACTCATTATTTTCTGTCTAGCTTCTCCCGAAGGACAAAAAAACATCATTTATGCCCTGATGCTTATTCAATTTTGGCTAAAACAGTTCACTAGAGAACCCACATTCAGGTCTGACCTTTAGTATTAATTAAAATTTTTTTTTTCTATTCGTTTATTTAGTGCCTGCTACGTGCCAGGGTATAAAGGTCATAGTGGTGTAATGGTGATGCGTTGCTGCAGACCTTCATAGGAGAAAGATGAGGCTTTCTCCTCCCTTAAATCTTGAGAGCCTTGGAGAGCCGCAGGGAGACTTCTCACTGGGTCTGTGGAATTGCTATAAGTTGGAATCAACTTGATGGCAGTGTGGTTCGGTCTCATGTCCCAGGACATTGTATAAACTCAAGTGAGCCCACAAAGATTGCTAACTGTGGGGCAGTCAAAGGCAACTTCCTTTGAAGATTCAGCCTGGAGAAATATATAAAATAAAGTTAATACTTAAGTTTAGGACAAGCATTTACACAATGCTGTCTAAGAGGGAAATGAATCTAGCTGAGCAGTTACTTCACATTACACCAGATCATCTCAGCCATCAATAAGGTAAGCAAAATCAAAACAGATAAACTGTAATATAATTTACTCCCTTTGTTGTAGTTGTTTCATGCTGTTTAGTCTAATATGTTCTAATAATGACCCCACATACCACAGAACAAAGCACAGCCTGGGCCTGTGCTTTTCTCATAATTATTGCTATGTTTGAGCCCATTGTTGCAGCCATTAGATCAATCCATCTCCTGGAGGGTGTTCCTTTGTTTCATTGACCTTCTGCTTTACCAAACAGGATGTCCGTTTCCAGGTACTAGTCTCTCCTGAAAACACATTCAAAGTACATGAGAAGAAATCTCTCCATCCTTACTTCTTAAAAGTATTCTGTCTGTATTTCTTCAAAGACAGATTTGTTTGTTTTCTTGATTTTCCATGGTGCCATGGTATTTTCAATATATGGTAGAAGCACCATAATTTAAATGCATTGATTCTTCTTAGGTCTTTCTTATCCAATGTCCAACTTTCACATGCATACAAGGCAATTGAAAACACCATAGCTTGGGTACGGTCTTCAAAGTGATGTTCTCAAAGTATTGAAGAGGACTGTGCAGCAGATTCACTCAGTGAAATGCAGAAGGTTGTTTTAAAGTAGAGGAAGTCCTGATTTTCACTGGGCTTTGATTATAACAGTGGTGTGATGTCTTCAGTTGTCCATTTTTAAAAAGGTTTCCTTTTGTTATTAGAAAGGAGACCTGGTGGTATACTGGCTTAAGCATTGAGCTGCTCATACTCAACAGAATGAAATACTGCCTGAGCCTACACTATCTTGCTGTTAGAATTACAGATTGGACCATTGGGATCCATATGGTTTTCATCAACAGTTTTTTTGGAAACAGATCATCAGGCCATTCTTCCTAGTCTACCTTAACCTGGAAAGTCAGTCAAAATTTGTCCTCTGCAAGCTTCCACTAAAAGATAGGTGATGGCAACACATGAGGTTTATCAACTGAAAATCAAACCTGTTTCTCTGTAGAGAAGTGAAGAATTGCACCATTATGCTACCACTGCCCTTTTCAACTATTAAATGTGTCCTATTGTGTGGAACTCCTCCAGCCTCATGGACACGTGATCAAGTCTCAGTTATCTCCTTATCTACTACTATATTTCTTCTCTCTCTTTATTCACTAGCCCTTCTATCTTTCCCACTGCAGCCAGTGTCAACGAGCTCAGATTTGTCTTTTTTTTCTCTCTCTTTCTTCTTTATCCCTCTTTCTCCTCTTCTCTCCCACTCTCTACTATCATACGCCACTACTGGCTTCCAGATCACTAACCTCCACTCAGGGCAAACCAACACAAATAGCCAGAGGAACTCCAGCCTACCTTCTGTGGGAGTGCTGTACACCACACAAGGAAGCTGGGACAAATATCTACACTGTGCTGCACTGCTGAGGAAACCTCTGTCGGACCTCTAAGGCAATCTTGTCAACTAGGGCAATTCTGCCCAGTATCACTGGGTCACTGCATTAAAAGGGCACAACAACCTGCCATGGTGGGTCAGGGTCTAAACCCCTCTAGCCTCACATTCAAGCAATCATGGATCAGCTATCTCTTTATTCTTTATCTGCTCCTTCTCCCTCTCCTCCCTCTTTACCAGCACAGCCAATCTTAGTGAACAGTTGGGCTTTCATCCCCTTCTTTCTCTTTCTGCTCTTTTTCTTTCTCTCCTCTTTCTTTCTTTGTTCTCTTTGCTTATCTCTCTGCTTGCATGATTCTCTCTTCTCCCTCTCATTCCTTTCACATGCCACTGCAGGTTCCCAGACCCCTACATGCGGTCTATAGCAACCCTGTCCACCCAGTGGGCAGCCTCACCCCTAAGACAGTGCTGCACACAGGATGAGTCAATTCTACACACAGCACTACACGGGATTGGAAATTTCTTTATTTATTTTTTAAATTCTTCTTCTCTCTTTTGTTTCTTCTTTTTCTTTCTTTCTTTCTTTGTGTTTTTCATTCACTTTTTCTTCTTTTCTCCTCTTATTCTAGCTGTTCTCTCTTTCCTACCATAGGCTCAGCAGATTCAGTTCTCCTTTTTGTTGTTTTCTTTTCTTTCATTCTTTTTCTTTTTTAAACTGTTTTCACTTTTGTTTACTCTGTGTAATTTAGTTGTGTGTGTGTGGTTGTCAGTTTGCTTGACATTGTTGCTCCAGTCTGTGTCTTCTTATTTCTCTCTTTTTCCACTCCTTTCACTCTCTTTCCTGTCACAAGCCACTGGTGGCCTCCAAGCCACTCTTCTCTGCCTAGGGCAACTGTGAAGGCCCACTGATAGAGGAGACAAAGGCAACACACCAAAGGGAAATACAAGACTTAGGGATGAAATAACAAAATCCAATGACAAATTGACAGACCTTTCCAATAGGTGTGAGGAGGCAGAGAATCATACCAGCGACCTAGAGGATAACCAAGCAGACCTCAGCAAACCAGAAAAACAGTCAAATAAGACAATCAGAGAAGCTGAAGAAAACCTGAGAGCCATGTCTGATGCTATGAAAAGAAACAATATCAGAATAATTGGACTACCAAACAAGACACAACAAAAAAGTCAACAGTGAAAATAG
>NW_022103897.1:5989886-5991865 GCF_000313985.2 Echinops telfairi | reverse complement strand
CTGACAGAAAGTCAAGGTGGCTAATAGAGTGCCTTGCCCTGGCTTAAATCAATCAAAAGCTTGAGGCCATAGTTCATGTCAATAAGGTGTTAAGTAAAAGTTAAAATAAAATAAATAAAAGTTAATTTGTTTTAAAATTGAGTTTAAGAGGGGCGGGGAGGGAGGGGAACAATGAGGAGCTGTTACCAAGGGGTCAAGCAGAAAGAAAATGTTTTGAGAATGATGGTGGCAACAAATGTACAAATGTGCTTGACACAATGGATGTATGTATGGAGTGTGATAAGAGTTGTGTGAGCCCCGGATAAATTGATTTTTTAAAAATTTATTTTCAAATGTAATGGCCATGGATAAAGATAGAGCAGGCCATCCATTCGTTGCTTTTTAAATAAGTCCAACACAGAAGACATAGTTTTGCTACCTCCAGAAACACTGCATCATTCAAAATAGACAAAATGCTAAGCATTGTGACCATTTTGACCTATCATCAAACTAAAGAACGCTATGATATCCGCACTGATAGGATCCAAGTACAGGCAGGAACAAAGACCATAGGTACTAAAATTCCTGGTAAAATGGCTGCTAAAGGAGGTCCACGTCATCATTGTGTATCCTCAATATCATTCTTGGATGCTAAAGAGTTGTTGGGGTATTTAAAACAGATTTGGAGACACCGCACAAATGAATATGGGCTCTTTATTTTTCCTGGGGTGGGAATGAATTGTTTGTGATCATACTGGCAGACGCAGTAGCATTTTCTCCTCATCACTGGACTTCCGTGTCTATTCTGCATCAAACACATACACTGCATGAGTTGCTCAAATGAAAACATATTATGTACGCATGCACATGTTTGGGTGTGGATATAAAGGACATTTCATTAGCTAAACATGTTTCAAATATAATAGGAATCCTGGTATTGTAATAAGTCTAATTTGGCATGTTAGGTCTACAATGGCCAGTGTTTACAACGACAGACCTGCTGTCAGTTAATATGCAAACTAAATCTTTGAAGCTAATTTACTAAACAGTACATTTGTACATTTGGTAGAAACTTGGATATTTCTGACAAAGACAGGCATTAAATTATCTAAAATTGATTACACTACAGTTCTCAACCACTCATGAAAATATAAAGAATATTTAAAAAGTATTCCTTCTGCAATAAGTATTTAAAGTGAGTTCCACATACGAGCATGGACATCCATCTTAACAGTACCTTTATAAAGGATGCTGCTTGAGAAGCTTTTATACCTTGGCATTAATTTAACTTTGGTGCTAACAGTTTCTACCACACATCTGGCTAGATTTTGGTTCTGTTCCATTGAAAATATTTCCGACACAGCAAACAAAACCATGCAAACACTGTTATTACTTGTAATTACTTAATTGTATCACCCTAATACTTTAGAAGCAAACAAAAGTATAGGAATAGATTGGATAATGAGGCAGATAAAAGACCTTAATTACCATTGAAACCCTAATTTTCAAATTTGCTAATTCAAATCACTAGGTTGTTCTCAATGATTATCTTTATAATAAGTTAGTGTTATAAATTATAAGTATGTAGCAATATTATACATATAAGAAATGACCTTTAAATCTTATAATTTGTAATCCCACAAGATTTTGCCCTTAAATTTTGCCATTATTAAAAATGATTGCAAATCTATGACATGAATTATGCTTTTTCCTTGAGAGACAGTGTGAGGAAAGCTAGAAAGACAAAGATACCTATGAAAGGTCAGAGCCAGGCTTTCTGGGCTTCTTGGACTTTCTGGGCCAGTAGAGTAGTGGATTATACATTGGGCTGCTAGCCAGAATGTCAGCAGTTCAAAGCCACCACCCACTCTGAGGGAAAGTGATTCATTCTTCTATTGCTGTAAAGATTTACAATCTCTGATAGCCACAGGGGAAGTTCCACTTTGCCCTATCAGGTGTGACTGTGAGTCAGAATCAACTCATTGGCAATGAGTTTGTTT
>NW_022103897.1:5982916-5989441 GCF_000313985.2 Echinops telfairi | reverse complement strand
GCAGTTCTCAGAGAGAAGAGGAAACTTCTAAGTTAGAAGGGCAGCATGAGTAGCTGGGTCAAATATATTGTGTTGAGTCCCCACTAACTTCTTTCTTTCTTTTTTTTTTTTTAATCATTAGAATTTTTTTTTTCGGGGAAAAATTATAATCATACAAGCCTCTAATGAATACTATAATGTATAGCATTAAAATATATTACCTAATTTAAATTCCTCAAATCTTATGAATTTTATCTCCATTTGACGGATGAGAAAAACTGAGATGCAGTCTAGATAGGTTACGAGGTTATTGGTAAACTGAAGCTTCTAATCTTAAGGCCCACATTCTTAAGTTCATTAAACTGCTGCTTTAGGAAAATACATTTTCAGCTAATACAAAAATATTTTAGTATCCAAGAGGAGTTTTTCATCTTGCTAATCCAAAAAAGGGTTCATAAAGAACTTTTGTTCTATTAAAATGACCCCCCTGCCTCCAGAAAGACAGTTCTAAGAAAACTAGTAGATTAAAAAAAATTTTTAGACAACTTTGAATTCCATGGTTGCTATAGTGACACTGAAGCTTGCTGTCACTTTAATCTATTACACTGTCTCCAGTATTACTGATAGGGACCTGCGATAGCCTTATAAATTTTAAGCTTTTATGTGCCTTCTATATTTTACAGTATAGGATCACAATTTATAATGATATGATGTATTGTTTTAAATTTTTTCAGCTAGAAAAGTCAAATATATTTTAAAGATTTGCAGTTACTAACTGCACTGCAAGAAAAACAAGATCTTCAAAAGCCTATATAGATCTATGACTTAGGTTTTTATAAGCAAATATTTATTCATCAGTTACTATGTGTCTGTCTAGCACTGCATTAATTTGCAGGTATTCTTTAATTAGTCTTTAGACCAACCCTATGGCTTGAGTACCGTTATTATCAACCCTATCTTATAAATGAGAAACGTAGGGGCAATTGTCCAACTTATATAGCATCTACATGGCAGTGCCAACTTATAAACTAGGAAATTAGACTTCCGAGGCCACACTCAAAAATATTAGCTCACGTAAGATTTACCATTGTTGCATCATGCATCATTCATTCAAAGATGAAAAACTGACAATGATGACCAAACCAAACAAAGCCATGGCATTCCACTCTACGCGCATTTCAAAGTTGAGCTGTGTTCTGTAGCATTGTGCTCAATGGTGTTGCCTTTTTGAAAGTAGATCATCAGGCTTTTCTTCCAAAATCTTTCTAGGTGGATTCATGCCTCTGATCGTTTGCTTAGCAGCTGAGCGTTTCAACCATTTGCACTACCTTGCTGTTGTTAGTACGAGGTTATCCAGTCAGCTCCACACTCAGAGCTGCCCTCTCACTGCCATCTAGTCGATTCTGACTCACAGGGACCCTGTAAAACAGGGTAGACTTGCCCCTGTGGGTTCCCAAAAGTGTAACTCTTCACAGGAATAGAAAGGCTCATGATTCTCCCACAAAGCAGTTGGTGGTTACACAGCCCAATGCTACCCACTCTTTCATAGCCCTTTAAACAATAAAGGAAGACAATGCTGGTCCAGCCCCATCCTCCGAACTGTTGCTACGTTTGAGCGTCTTGTTGCAGCTGCTGTGTCAATCCAGCTCTTGGAGGGTCTTTTCCCCCCAATAATCTTCTACTTTAGCAAGTAGGGTGACCTTTTACAGGGACTGCTGATAATGTTCTCTCTCCAGATAAGGAGTTCAAAGTACAGGACTCGAATCATGGTGGCGCAGTGGTTACACGTTGAGCTGCTAACTGCAAATCAGTACACTGTTTCCCCCAAAATAAGACAGTGCCATATTATTTTTTGCTACCAAAGATGCGCTAGGTCTTATTTTCAGGGGATGTCTTATTTTTCCATGAAGAAGAATATGGTACATATTTATTGTTTATTTTTTTATTAAAAGAGACCTCACACTTCCTGTCTGCTCCAGCTGCGCTGCAGCCAACAGTGAGCTGTGCAGAGGTGCCCGCCACTGCGGTCCAGAGTCCAGAGTTACGGTAGCTTAGGGGGGCCTTATTTTCAGGGAGGTCTTATTTTTGGGGGGATGCCTTATATTTCAGCGAAAGGCAAAACTGTAAGTGGATCTTATTTTCAGGGGATGTCTTACTTTCGGGGAAACGGGGTAGTTCAAAAGCACTAGCCCCACCAGGAAAAAGACCAGGCTTTCTACTCCCGGTGAGAGTTGCAGTTGTAGAAACCTACATGGGGCGTTCTCCCCAGTCTAGAGGGTGCCAAGTCGTCATTGACTCGATCGCAGTGAGTTGTTTTGTTTTTGTTTCTGGGTGACTTATTGAAGGACCATTATGGTTGCACTTCTCTCAAGACAAGTTTGTTGGTTGTACTGGCAATCCAAGGGGCCTTCAATATTCTTCCCCATGCCATAATGCAAGCGTCTCTACTCTTCTGCGGCCTCTTATTCATTGTGTAACTTTCATTTGCATATGAGGGACTCCAATTAAGAAGGCAGTTTTAATTCTTATGTAGTTAATCAGAGCAAAACATCCAAGCACTCACTGTCAGATAAAAGGTAATTTTAATGCCTGACTGCATTTTGTATAATTACCTCCAAGAGTCCTAACTCGAAGGATGTTGGGTGGCATTTTAATTTTCTGAGTTCTCCATGACATTTTATTCTCAAGGCCCTTTTAAAAATTGCATTTACTGAAGTAAAATCTTTCTATGAATAAGTGTCGGTTGCATATGAAGGAAGAGAGAGGAAAGAAGGAATATGGCTGAATTGGAGAGTATCAGACTGAACTGGAGAGTATCAATAAGTTAGACAATTATTTTTCTGATAAAAGCAATGAGTATTATTTGTCTAAACAGATATATTTTGATTTATTTAAAAAATGTTCTCCTACAAAAAGTTGTATGTCAATATGAGATATGTGGAGCCACATATTAACTGGCTTTACTTTAAGAAATTATTTTCTCATTGACTGAACCTTCAAAGGTACTTTATCTACTTTCTAAGTGGTTGATCAAATCGCTGATGAATTTTAAGCCAGAGTATGCAGCAGTAAACCTTCTTTGTAAATCAAAGCAACCTCTAAGATTAATGATGTTATATGTTATTCTGACAAGCAGAGAATAATTTAAAAAAATGATGGCATGGTGAGAACATTCATACCTTACAGCATTGCACATGAGGGACAAGAGCCTGCTAATGATGATATTTGGGAAAGATGAAATCATTCAAGAATATGGAAAGAAATTTTGAGTGAAAGACAGTGGATGTTAATACATGAAGATTCTATCACCTAGCAAATAATACAACAATAACATTGAGGTACTGATACATAACTTCAACAAACAGTCAATAAAGATGAACTATATGGGTGCCAGGGTGGAAAGGTCATCACTTGTACAGTACTATCTCACTAATAAATGATTTCAATGTTAGCATCAGTGACCACACTAACATTCTACCATCCAGCTTGTATTAGAGTTTAAATTCTGGCCACTCTGGTTTACAGAAGGCTACAAATGGTGACGATAGTTTAAATCCATTTTCAGAGTCCCCATATAAGTTAAGCCTCTATTGAATTCCCTCTGATTATTAACCAAGGACGTAGATAATCTTGGCCTACTTCCATCTCTTTCCAGCCAGCACACAGAGAGGCAGTATCTCTTAGGAGCTTGCCTGGGTGTGTCCTTGATAGAGGTTCTGTGCAGAGGATTGCAGTCATGTGTCATGCCCTAGTAGTTGTCCCCTGACTGCCTTGGTGGAAAGACTCTGGACCAATCTTGTGTCTCAATCATGGACCCATCCCTACACCTAGAATCCCACCTGTAACTATGATATATTGATCTGCCAGTGATCATGAATTTGTGACAGTTCCTGTTTTTCCATAGCCTTTTTTATGTACTGTTCCGACTGTGAATCTTTGCATGGCATTTTTATTTATTGATAATGGCCTTGCTCATCAGGCTGGTGTGTCTATGTCACTGTGTTGTCTTTGTCCCTTTTAAGGCTTAATAAATAGTCTCCTTAAATTATATCTGTGATTAGGCTCTCTTTTGCACTCTAAAGCAAGTTATATCCCATTCTACAATTGCCCCTAGGTCTAATACATTTTTCACAGTCATCAAAAGCCAGAGGAGAAAAGTGGGTTATTACCTACCTGTGGTAAGTGGGGTAAAGGAGGTAATTCAGTGTTACTTGTGTGATTTATCTTCATTCTACTTCTCTTTAAAATAAAATGACACACAAATAGCCAAATCCAGCCACCTAACCTCACTACCACTAAGTCAATCCCAACTCATACTGATTCTTTTCTCTTTTTTTATTTTAAGTCATTTTATTGGAGGCTCATACAACTCTTATTACAAGTCATACACACATCCATTGTGTCAAGCACATTTGTACATTTATGGCCTTCATCATTCTCAAAACATTTGCTTTCTACTTGAGCCCTTGGAATCAGTTCCTCATTTTTCCCCTCTCATAATGATTCTATATAGGGTTTTTGGCTAAATATTTTATGGGCTCAGACAACCTCACCTTTCTCCCTCAAAGCCTGTGTTAGATTTGAACCACTGACTTTGCTCACAAGTATACTTAAAGTAAAATTTCAAGCTAAGAAGGCCCACTCTGCATAGCTGTCCTTGGTGGGTACTCTTTTTGTTCTGAGAATTCTTCAAATCCTCAAATTAACATGAAAGGGCACTGAGTTGCTTTCTCGCAGGAGCTTTTAACTCCTGACCTATGACATGTTCACAGGAAAGCAATTTATACTTGTAAATTCAAACGCTTGTAGCCACATTGCTGTGTTTGAGAAGGCAGGCATTCACTGGTTTAAAAAAAATTGCTAATGTTTTAAAGAAACTCTGTGGGGTTATAGTTTGTACTGCTAGCCTCAGGGTCTGCAGTTCGAAATCACCACTGCTCATCAGTAGAGATATGAAGCTTTCTATTCCTGCAAAGAGTCAGTAATTAGTTTCAGAAACCCACAAGGGCCACCCTGTAGGTGGCCATGAGTCAGCTTGACTCCATGGCAGTGAGTTTCATCGTTTGGTTTTATAGTGTTTTAAATATCAACTGGCTTAAATTAAATTGATGGAATATTTAGGATGAAGGTTACTTAAAGGCAAGACACAGATTATGACTCGTTGGAACTATTGTCCCCAAAAGCATCTTTTGTTGAAGTCTCTGTGTCTATCTTTAGTAATAAAAGAACAATTGTACAGCCATTCATGTTTTATGATTTTGACTTTTGAACTGCAAAATCTTTCACTCCATCTTCAGGGAATAATGTAATTTATTAAGGATAATTTTGAAAGTGGTCATATAACCCAAAGGAGGCCGAAGTTTCGATCCAGACATTATTGGATGAGTGTAGCTAAGTGATTGAAGGGGAAACAAGATACTCAAGGTGAGGAAACATGAGCCTCTGTGGGATTGGGGATGGCATGTGGGGATGAGAAGAGTTCTGTATGATGGGAAAAGAGTTGATGTTGGACGATCATAGAACTATGCTTGAAAGAATATAACAGGGATGGTCCAAAACTGTGGGAAGTGAATTTCTTTTATAACAACAGTGAAAAAAACATGTTATAGCTTATAATGCCACTAATCATAAAGAGCTTAAAAACTTGTTTTCCTAGTTTTCATAGCATATATATTTCTTGCACTAACCCTCTCAACCCACCAAAATAAAACAAAACACTAATATAAAGTCATTTCAGACTCACAGGGACCCGGCATATGGCTTCACATTCTTTCTTAATACTTATGGGAGAAGATAGCTTTCTCTTTCCCCCATATTGGGATTGAACTGCTGATGTTGAGGTTAGTAGTCCAATGCTTACCTGACAACATAACAGATCTTTTTCATAATCTGGGGACTTCTTATAATAACCTGAGATGTGGTGAGAGGTGATATGAAAAGTACTAAGTCACCAGAGCAGCACAGATATCAGCCAATTAGAGTCAGCGGTAAGAATCAGTCCAGCCATAATCTTGTCAGTAAGTGGACATCCTCATTGTGGAATAAGTTAAATGAGGTAGTATAAATAAAGCACGGACCATTGTGCCTGGCAAATACTAAGCATTCGATATATATGAATTTTTATTATCCCAATTTAAAAGTAGAAATTGAATTTGAAGTCACAGAAACACACACACACACACACACACACACACACACACACACACGGGCGCAAGCAAGACGGAAGTGAATAAAAAGGATGGTGTCCTGAATAAATGTTCCAATCACATGAGTAATGTTCTCATCTCATTTTTATTAATTGGTACAAGGTAAGTACTTAGAACAAAGGCGTCATACTGGCACAAAGAATAAATGTCAGGTCAGCAGTACTCAGGGACAGTCAGGAGTATAGCTGGCACTTCCTAATTATCATTTTACCAAACCAAGATACCTCTATAGCATAATAATCATTCATATTAATATGGATTTTTATTTGACAGTTTCAAAAATATTTTCATATGCATCAGCTCATCTTCAGTGATAATCAATAAACAAGCAGATGTAATA
>NW_022103897.1:5979283-5982487 GCF_000313985.2 Echinops telfairi | reverse complement strand
GTAAATCAGAAAACGGGTTAAAAACCTAGTAGATATATCTGATTCCAAATTGCTGGGTTTGAGTCTTGGCTGCATCCCCTTTTAGCTGTAGACATTCGGGAAAGTTATTTGACTTCTCCATACCTCGGTTTGCTTTATAAAATGGGACCATAGAAGAACATGCTTCATAAGGTTGTGGAGAATCAGATGCATTAGTGATGGCAAAGAAAAGCACGTGACACATAGTACATTCTCAGGAAATGCCAGCTTTATCATGGTACTCCTCACTGTCTCTTGTCACATTCTATGAGAGTTGGAAAATAATTCTAAATTTTTAAAATTTGTTTTTAATGTTGGGTTTGCAGCAAAGGACCTTGAGATTGGGTGCTATAAGAAGGAAGTAATGCAACAGCAATGCATCAGCAAGTAGCAGAACATAACCCACGGTTACTTAAAAATATGAAAACAGTAACAATATATAATTGATCAAGGATAAATGAGGGTGGGAGGGTGGGGGAGGCTTGGGAATAAATAGTAGCTTATACCAAGGGCTCAAGCTGAAAATATTTTGGAAATGAGGATGGCAACATATGTACAAATATGCTTGATATGATTGCTGTATGGAATGTTATAAGAGTTCTATGAGCTCCCAATAAAATGATTTTTATAAAGGAGGAAACAAAAAAAAATGTAGCTTATTTTCTCACAGAAGATGAAAGTCACCCACACAGAAAGTAGGTGAAAGCTGGCATTGATTCGTGCCGCCCTGAGGTCAGTGTGGGCATCTCCGCCATCTCTTGGCCTTTACTTAGAGCTGCATTCATTCCAGGCAGTCACAAAGAAGGACAGGCAAAGACTGGCTGCAGCAAGCTCTGCCCCTTTTATTAGAACATAAAAATTCCCAGAAATCCGCAGAGGCCTCCACGGATAACTTCTCCCAAACTCTGCCCCTTGGCCACCACTCACAATAAGGAAACTTGAGAAGCTAGTGTTTAGCCAGGCATTCTGCCATCCTGTCCAAAGTTGGAATTCCATTGGCAAGGATGAAGCAGGAATGGATAGTGTTTTCCACAGGTGCATGGGGGATCTTACAGCATCTGATAAAAAGGACCCATTAGGTAATGCTCCCTTGAGTATTTAGAGAAATAAAATGAACTGTGGGATGTCTAGGTGGTTTTAGCTGTCAAATAAAGCACAGTGTGCTTTCTCTTCCTTTGGGCATTTATTCCCTCAGAACATGGTATTCATATTCTACTTGTAATCAAGATTTTGGAATTACCTTATGTGGGTCAATCTTGCCACATTGTCAGGGAAGACAATCACTGCCTAGGTGGCTGTGGTAGCTCAGCAGGTGTCTGTGAAGGTATCAGGAGCACACATCTAAAACACTCACAGTCTCCCATTGCTTTGCTCCAGAATCCACACACCTGCTCTGTCTGGGTAATGTACATAATCAAAAGCGTGCAGGTGCACAGCCTGTTTGAATTGAGCTCTCTTTCCCTCTAGACTATCGCCATTCTCATTCTGGGAAGTCTTACAGTGGTTGTGATGAAAGAGACCTCTCCCTAATTATGGGGATTTGTCATTGGTGTTGAAGGCTATTTTTTGCATTATTTACACTATTCGGTCAGGCGGTAATATTTCTGTCTGCCAGTGACAATTACATTGCTCTTGACTAGCACAGACTGGCAGTTTGTGATGGTGCTGAAAAAGCGGGTGTGCAGCACATATCACTGGCAGACATATTAATGTTGGTGACGAGAAGTGCACGTAATGTAACACAATTAGGTGGCGCTAAGATAAAAGACCATCTTCAAGCCCATGAATAACCAAGGTGACAACTATCAATTATTTATTGCCCTTGTCCAGTATATTATTAACAGCTCCAGGAAAGCATACAGTCTTCCTTTTCTGCTCTCTCTCCCTCATATTAAGGCACAGCTCCTCGGCTTAAGGGAGGTTACATCCTAGGGGAGACATGTTGCTCTCAGTGACCATTAGACATTCCAGCGAAAACAGTGAAAGGCCCTCACGGCAGGCTGGGTTCAGCTTTCTCCGTTACCAGGAACGATGCATAGCTCTCTGCTCTGTGCAGGTGGTTCCTATTATCGCCTTCTTTAGTCTTCTTCCCTTAAGCTGGGGGGTTCTGCTGATTAAACAATGGTTTACCTTGTTAGGAAAAATAGTGATGTTCTATGAATAAATCACATACACACATATATGCCTGTACATTAGGCCCTCTTTTCCGACAGAGTTGGTTATAGGTTTTTGTCAAGATCCAGGATTTAATTGTCTCCCAATTGATTCTGACTCACCTCCAAACTTTATGTGCAACTTTAATGTACTCCCAAGTACATTAGCTGTTTGGACCACCCAGGGACTCATGCTGAGTGAGGAGGCTATTTACATGTACATATTAGGTTATGTTGAACATAAGCAAATTATGAATAGTTACTACTTAGGCTGCTTTCATTTGGAAGTAATAAGAAATCGGTCTCATTTTAATTTTAAACACTAAGGAAAAAAATATCTCACCTTTTTAGATCAAGGAGGTAGCATTTGCCCAAGAACAAAGTTCAGAAGGCTTAAGAGAGAAGGATCCAGGAGGTGGGAGCACAGGCAGGAGGTGGGAGGATGCAAAATGAGTATGCATTTTCTAATGTGAAATTGATGATCTGATGATCTGTTCTGTAAACCTCCTCTCAAATTACAATTTTAAAATGTTAACACCAAAATAAATAAATGAAAAAGGGAGAAAATGAATTTGAGCTTAACACAATAATATTAGCAAGCATGCAGAGACCTTTCACCTCTCTGCACTGCTATCAATGCTATTGTCGCCCTTCCTGGGTCTAATGTTAAACGGGGTCTGATTTATCCTTGTTTCTGCCCAATAAGCACGAGAGGGAGAACTTCACCCAAACCAGGGAGATAAAGGACTGGTCTTTAGCATGAATGAGCTCACTCGGATCATGTTTCCCTCCTCTAATACTTAGGGGATATCAGATATGTGAGTGGTCTTCAAAAGTTCATGGACATAAGTGAATTAAAAGTTAATGGAATTTTTCAACAAACTTTTGAAAGACCCTTCATAATTACTGGCTTAAGCATGGTCTCTAGGACTAATCCATGGCAAAGAGTTATGAGACTATACTTACATTTTAAACCCCGAACCCTTTGTTATTACAGATTTTAAAATCTGGACCCTTTCTTATTGCTGACGAC
>NW_022103897.1:5977795-5978854 GCF_000313985.2 Echinops telfairi | reverse complement strand
TTAGAGTGGCGATACCGGGAGGGTGGAGGGAAGGTGAGGGAGAAAGGGGAAACAGATTACAAGGATCTGCATATAACCTTCTCCCTGGGGGATGGACGGTGGAGAAGTGGGTGAAGGGAGATGACAGACAGAGTAAGATATGACAAAATAATAATAATTTATAAATTATCAAGTGTTAATGGGGGAGGGAGGAGCAGGCATGAGGGGAAAAATGAGGAGCGGATACCAAGGGCTCAAGTAGAAAGCAAATATTTTGAGAATGATGAGGGAAACAAATCTACAAAAGTGCTTGCCACAATGGGTGGATGTATGGATTATGATAAAATGATTATATGTATATGTCTATGTATGTATGTATGTATGTATACATACACACACACACATACACACATATATATATATAAATCCTAACCCTTAAAAGTTAGGTACGTAATCTGGGGATTTTATTGGAGATATAGCTAGTCTCTTTGACTCCAAATTCTTATAACCAAATAATTATTGCATATGTTTTTCATTTGTTTTTCATATATTGTTCAAATTGTACCATAGTAGTAATATATGAAACATTTATATTAAAAAAGAGCTGTGATTTGAACACTATTCTCTAACAAAGCTTCATCTTTTGCTTGTGTTATTTACTCTTTTATATTCACTCTTTTATTCTTTCAGCAAATATATGAAGTGTATATAATATACACAATTTAATGTAAGGAATTATGTCAACTGAACACTCCTAGGTAAGGGTAGGTGTGGAGCACAACCTATCAATTGCTTTGCACACCTCCCTAGTGTCATAAACCTTTTTGTATGAGAGAGAGATTGAAGAAAGTCTACTGCTCTCTCTGCTCATCTGCCTTCTTGCTGGCTGAGGCCCTGCTTGCCTTCATGGTTGGCCTCATGTGTGATGTCCTGACCCTGAGAGCTGTCAGAACCCTCGCATGCATCCACTGAACTTGGATCCACTTGAGTATGAACTCATGGGCCTGTGATTTCCCTGGATCCCACTTCACTTTTTGGCATCATCGGCCTGCAGCTACATGAATCTGAAGTGGGCCCCAT
>NW_022103897.1:5957593-5976923 GCF_000313985.2 Echinops telfairi | reverse complement strand
GTTTCCAGTGTTTGATATTGTGGGGGACCAGCATCCACAAGCAATAGGGTCTTAGAGTGATTGTGTAATTTAAAGGTAAATTACAGAAACATCAGATAAGACATGCAAGTGCTCACCTCTTCCATGAACTCTGGAACCAGAGCTTGTGGGTGAATGTATTCTCTCAAAGACTTATATAATCTTGGGGCATGCAAGTTATGTCATACACATTTATAACAGGAAGGGGATGTGCTAGGGGCATACACATAACAGGAAGCTACACACATAACAAGATGGGTGGGTTCTAGAGTTAAGATGGTGTCTTAACCTGAGCTCTTCTCCAGGGGAACAATCTACGATCATTATCCGAAGGGCATGGGTCATACTTAGGAAGGGATGGTCTGATTGCTCTGGAGAGCAGACAACCTTCAGGCTGATCACCTTAAATGTATTGTAGCAACCAAGTTGGTTTTCTTACAAGGGGACCTTGTGGAGAGTAACTTTTTGTTAGGAGAATGTGACTAAGTTTTATCCACAGTTCACAAATGTGAAGTCCTCCCTTCACCACAGGCTTGGATTCCCAGTCTCCTTAAATATGAGCATAGTGAAAATATATCATTCTTAACTACTCTTGTTTGCAACATATAATTAGGAAATGGAAAGCAATTTATAATAGCACTAAGCAGAGCAAAATAAAATTCAGAGCAATATAGTACAGATTACCCATAGGTTTAGGAGTTCAAAGAACGATGAGAACAAAGTGGTGTGATGCAATCAGGGAAATTCTGAAATGTGAACCTTGAATTGACTATTTGAAAAATGGCTACTCAACAGAAGTAGCAGCGATTCTCAACCTGTGGGTCATGACCCCTTTGGGGTCCGAATGGCCCTTTCACAGGGATCGCCTGATTCATAGCAGTAGCAAAATTAGTTATGAAGTAGCAACGAAAATAATTTTATGGTTGGGGTCACCACAACATGAGGAAATGTACTAAAGGGTCATGGCATGAGGAAGGTTGAAAACCACTGCATTATAGGCTGTGAGTAAAGCATGAAAGAAAACAACATTTTGTACTGCAAGGACAGTATCTCGAAAACAGTGATAGGAAATGTCTGTTCATTCTTGACAAATGTGTCTGTAAGCCACTGTGTTCATTGTCTAACAGTCCAGAGGATATTGGATAAAGGGAGAGATCTACACAAACTCAGCATCAGCCCTTGGTTATGTTCTATCTGCTTCTAGTTCTCCAAGATTTGAGCAAGAAAGTTTTTGTTTTTCTTATTTTAAAATTTTATCACACCTTTATGATTTGACACAGCCTTATTTCTTTCAGTCATCTGTATTATTATACAGTTGCATATGCATATATATTTGAGTATGCATAGATACATAAGTATCTATGTGCATTTTAAACTCAAAAAATATATACACATATAAGCATATTCATATTCAATATAATAAACATTAATATATCAGACAATAATCCACTTCAAACTAAATAATAACAATAACATCAAGTATTTGCTATGTGCTTGGCACTCTTCTAAGCACTTTGGTGAGGCTGAAAAACTGCATTCTTATAAGAATGATTTTATCAAATGAGATAGTTAATGTTTACTGTGCCAACATGGCCAATGAACACATGTGGGATTAATTGAAGGGCAGAGAGATAAATGGCTCAGCAAGCCTCGCCTTTCTTGTGTCTTGCTCTTTGGTCATTAGATCAGTGTGCAGCTGCCTTGCTTGTTCTGTGCCTCAATTTGCAAGCTACACTACCTGTGGGACACCTAACCCATGGACTGTGTCTCTGTAATTTGAGGTCCCTTCAAGACCTGCTTCGCCACACCACTGGAATTTACACCTCTTGAACTGGGGACTGTTAGACCTTGTCATCTATCTGACTATTGGTGACCTGCCTTGCTGTTTGCTGCCTGTGCCTGGATAGCCTGAATTGCTCTACAGAGGACTACCCAATGGCCCTCAAGACTTGAAGGACTGCCAGTGTCTCATAACTGTCTCACGGGAGTGAGTTGCACTGAGCCATTTGTACTGCTTTATAAGTTAATTAACTGTTTCTTATGTTATACATCTATTTATCTGTATAAATATATATAAAAGTATTAGCATTCTGGTTTTGTTTCTCTAGAGAACCCTGTCTAACACAATAAAATAAAACAAATTGCCAAAAAATTTTCAAGATGTTAACAATTACATTTTCAACATTAATAAAATAATCACTGATTGAAGTTCATTACAGTACATGTTTTATGTTGTTCTCTATGTTGACCCTTGATTATTAAATGCCACTTGGGGCTAATATTGACATTAGCCTAATATTAAAAATTAGCTGATATATGCATAGTATCAAGCAAATTAGAGTTGCCAAGAGCTTGTTGGAAATTAGGTTGAGTAAAATAAATTTTAAATGCTACCAAAAAAAAGAATTCCAACAAAGTGTAAAGATGGTACTGTAGAAACTCAGAACTAATTTTCAAATAAACTATTGCTATGAAGCAGATCAATTCTGGGCTCCCACTTAATTCTATCCCTAATCCAAGAACAGTTAGTTCTTATAACATGGCCCCGCTCAATGCTTGTCTTCATGAAGGGTTACTGAAGATAAGGGTGCTATATAAAGTGTGTTGAAGAAAGCAGATGGTGCCTGGGTATCAATAGGAATAGGGTCTGGTGTCTTAAAGGCTTGGATTCAAACAAAAAGCCTACTCTAAGTGAAGCACCAACTAAGTCCACATAAAGAAGCACAACAGTTTGTGTGATCCAAAGATGGTAATAACAAAATACAAGTATTATGAAAGGAAAAATATTAGAGGTTAAATTGTAAACATCCAATTTGTAGAAGGCAAGGAGGATGGTGGAAGCCCAAATACCATCTGCAGGATATCCAGTGAGATAATGCCTATGGCAGTTCTTCTCTGGCCACAGTTGAGGGAAGCAAACAGCTTTGCTCTCAGACAGAGATTATTGTAAACTTGATTGTGGTGCATCAATTTACAGTATAATATGATACTTGGTCAATTGACCTCCATCTTGACCCAACCAAAATTTGCTCTAAGCTTAAATATTTCTCACTTGTTCTGCAACAGTAATTTCTTTTCTGGCTTTTAAAAATTATTGCTGATGGTCTTTTCTTTCTTACTCTCTATTTTTATATTTATCTTCATATTGTTATTTTTTCTTTCTGTTTCTTTTTTTATTGTTTCTGTTAGGTTTCCCAGTTTATAAAGCACAGAAGGAGTGGATGCACAGAGATAATAACTAGTACAATGGTTTAACTGGGACGGAGGGATGGGAGGGTTAAGGCAGTGTTGTATATACCTCATCACAATCAGTTCTAATGCTCTTTTTAAAAGCAACTTAACTGTGGAAGTGCATGACATTTGAATTTAATATCAATTAATCTAGTTACAAAACTATTGCCGGGAGTTAGACATTGGACTGCTAACTTACTGCTTGGCAGTCCGGCAGTTCTGTGAGAGAAAGAGGAGGTTGTGTACTCCCATAAAGATGTATAGCCTCAGCAACCCTGTGTCAGGTCACCATGAGTCAGAACTGACTTGATGGCCTTGGTTTGTTTTGGTTGATTATCAGATATAGATATTTAATAAGGATGGGTATAATTATTAGCTGCCATTGGTTCAGCACTTCAGTCACAGAGATTCCATGCACAACAGAGGAAATTTATTCCTGACCCTATACTATCTTGTAAATCAGAATTTTATGATGCAGAGTGTTTGTATTGTTTGATTTTTCTGAATTAGAACAATCCTTTCTTTCTGGTTCGTCCTAGTCTTGAAGTCCTGTTGAAATGTTTTCAGTATCATAGCAACATGCAAACCAACACTGAGAGATGGTGGTGGCTGTGCATCATTACGGTACACATAGGGGCAGAGGAATCTGGGGAAAATTTTCATGGCCTGTTGTTGTTGTTGCTGTTGTTGGTGCCATCAAGTGGGTTCAGACTAATAGCACCCCTACGTAGAACAGAACAATATACACTACCCAATTCTGTGCCAATCTCACAATAGTTTTTTATAGTTGAGGGCGTTGTTGCAGCCATTGTGTCAATCCTTCTTGTTTGATTGTCTTCCTCCTTTTCACTGAGTTTCTACTTTACCAAGTATGATGCCTCTTTCCTGGTACCGGTCCCTCCTGATAACATATACAAAATACATGACATGAAATCTCACTACCCTTTACACTAAAGACTGTCTGTCTTCCAAGACAGATTTGTTTACTCTTCTGGCATTTAGTCCATGGTATTTTTAGTAATCTTCAACAGTATCATAATTTAAATGTAACAAGTCTTTTGCAGCGTTCCTTATTGATTGTTCAACTTTCTCCTGCATGGAAAAAAACATGTATCGATCAAAGTGAAATCCTTGCTCTTCAACACTTTAAAGAAGCCTTGTGTTTTACCTAATGCTATGCATTGTTTGATTTATTAACTGTTGCTTGCATGCCCTTGCCTGTGGATCCAAGTAAAATATAATCCTTGACAATTTCAATCTGTTCTCCATTGATCATGATGTTGCCTACTGATCCATTTGTGATTTTAATTTTCTTTATGTTGAGTTTTAATCCATACAGAAGGTTACAGCCCTTTATATTTATCAGCAAGTGCTTCAAGTCCTCCTCACTTTCAACAAACAAGGTGGCATATGGCAGGTTTTTAATAAGACTTCCTCCAATACTAATGCCAAGGATTCCTACCAAATTTATTCTTCATATACCCTCTCTATATTATTTGTTCAGCATAAAGATTTAACAAGTATGGTAGAAAGATACAAGCTCGACACATACCTTTCTGACTTAATTATGTAGTATTACTTTTTTCTGCTCAAACAACTGTCTTTTGATCCATGTACAGGTTTCATATGAGCACGAGTGTTATGGAATTCACATTTTTATCAAGTCTATCCATAGTTTGTTATGATCTACACAATCAAATGCCTTTGTGTAGTCAATAAAGCACAAGTAAATATATTTCTTTTGTTTTCTTCTTCCACCAAGGATGACTTTGACATCAGCAATGATAAACCTGCTGCAAAGGCCTCTGCTGAGCACAGCTTGAGTATCTGGCAGCTTCTTGACCATGTACTTCTGTAACTTGTTTTGATTTATCTCCAGCAAAAGTTTGCTTGGATAGGATATTAATGATATTGTTCAATGGCCTCTTCATTCTGTTGGATCACTTTTCTTGAGATGGGTATAAATATGGACTTAATCCAGTTGGTTGGCCAAGTAGTTGTCTTCCAAATTTCATGGCATAAACTAGTCAGTGCTCCGGTGTTTCATGAGTTTGTTGAAACATTTCAATTGGCATTCCTAAATTCCTAGATCCTTATTTTTTATTAATGCCTCAAGTGCAGCTTATACTTTTTACTTCAGCAACACTGGTTTTTGATCACATGCTACTTCTTGAAAGACTTGAATGTTGTCCAGTTCTTTTTGGCATAGTTACTCTGTGTATTCTCTCCCTCTTTTTTTGATGCTTCTTGTAATATTCAATATTTAGCCCATAGAATACTTCACTATTGTCAATTGAAGCTTGAACTTGTTTTTCAATTCTTTCAGTTTGAGATATGCTGAGTGTGTTCTTCCTTTTTAGCTTTCTAACTCCAGGTATTTGCATATTTCATTACAACACTTTTACTTTGTCTTCATGACCTACCCTTTGAAATCTTATGTTCAGCTCTTTTACTTCATCATTTCCCCCATCTTCTTTAGCTATTCTGTATTCAAAAGTAATTTCAGAGTCCTCGGACTTCCACTTTGACCTTGTTTTTCTATCTTGTCTTTTCAATTACCTTTAGCTTTCTTCATAAAAGATATTTTTAGTCATCCCCCAGTTTGTTGGGTCTTCTAGCATCAGTTTTCTTCTTCTTTTGAATCATTTTATTGGAGGCTCTTATGGCTCTTATAAAAATCCATTGTGTCATGGGGGAGGGGGGCAGAGGGAGGGAGGGGGAGGGGGGGGAAAGGAAAATGAGCTGATTCCGGGAACCCAAGAGGCAAGTGAATTTTGGGAATGATGAGGGCAACAGATGTATAGATGTGCTCTACACAATTGATCTATGTATTGTGATGAATTTTATGAGCCCCAATAAATTGATTTAAAAAAAAAACCCATTGTGTCAAGCACATTTGTACATATGTTACCATCATCATTTTTGAAATATTTTCTTTCCATTTGAGCCTTGGTATCAGCTCCTCATTTTTCCCTCCCTCCCCCACCCTCTCTCCTTCCCTCATGAACCTTGATAATTTTCTTTTTTTTTTTTTTCATGTTTACACCACATGGCTGTCTCTCTTCACCCACATTTCTATTGTCTGCCCCCTGGGGGGAGGGTTATACATCAATCATTGTGATTGGTTCCCTCTTTATCCCCCACCGTCCCCCTACCCTCCTGGCATCACTACTTTCATTATTGGTACTGAGAGGTCTACTTGTCTTGGATTTTCTGTGTCGTGAGCTCTTATCCATACCAGTATACATGCTCTGATCTAGCAGAATTTGTAAGGTAGAATTGGGGTCATGATAGTGGGAGGGGGAGGAAGCATTAAACTAGAGGATAGTTGTATGTTTCTTTGGTGCTATACTGCACACTGATTGGCTCATCTCTGCGGCCCTTCTGTGAGGGGATGTCCAATTGTATACAGATGGGCTTTTGGTCTCCACTCCACCCTCCCACTTGCTCACATGGATGTAATTGCTTGTTCTGGATCTTTGATGCTGATACCTGACCCCACCGACACCTCATGATCACATTGGCTAGTGTGCTTCTCAGCTAGATGGCCACTTGTTTAAGACCCTAGATACTATATCTTTTGATAGCCAGGCACCATCAGGTTTCTTCACCACATTTGCTTATGCACCCATTTTGTCTTCAGTGATCATCTAGCATTAGTTTTCAATGTATCAAATGTATTCTTGAGAAGTTCTTGTTATTCAGGTGAAATAAACACATGATTGTATTTTGGTTTTCCTGGACTTGTTTTCATAGTCTTCACTTCAACTGGAATTTATTAGAAGCAATTGATAGTCTGTTCCACAGTCAGAACCTGGTCTTGTTTTAGCTACTGATATTGAGCTTCCTATTAATCTCTTTCGACAAATGCAGTTAATTTGATTACTGTGCATTCTATCTGATAAAGTCCACATGGTACAGTCACTGGGTATACTGCTGAAAAAAAGAAGTCATATGCAATGAAGATGCTGGTATTACAAAATTCTGTCACACAATCTTCAGTTTTCTTTCTATCACCAAAGTTGTGTTTTCCAAATATTACTTGATAGCAGTGAGTTTGGTCTTTAAAATGTCTTCCTTTTATTTCCAACTTTTGCATACCAATTGCCTATAATTAACAATGCACCTTGATTGTGATCAGTTTCAGACTGAAGAATTTGGTAACCTTCTTCAGTTTCTTCATCACTAGTTTAGTTGGCTTATGGACTAGAATAATAGTAACATTATGCTACTACTATATTATTATAGCATAAAATTCTTTATATTATGCTATTATTGCTCTATTATTATTGCTATTATTGGGTGTTGTGAACTCAATTTTCCATCATCATTATCCCATGTTGCAAAGTAGAACTGCCTCATAGTTTTTCCTCTTTGTAACTGTACAGAAGCAAATCATCTAGACTTGCTGCCTTGTGTAACTGTTTAATATCAAAACACTTAAACATTATTCCATCAAGGATCTTTACATAATATACAACATATTTTGTATAGTCTATATTATCTACCCACCACTTGTCCATCAGTTTGTCATACTGCGATTACTTGCATATGCCACAAAACAAGAGGTTACTGAATTGTTTAAAATTAGGAAAGGTATGTGTCTATTCACTACATTTATTCAACTTATATATTGACTAAATAATCCAGTAGAATGGACTATATAGAGAAAAATGGAAGATAGGGACTAGAGGAAGAATCATTACAATGTGTAATATGCAGATGATACTACCTAGCTTGCTGAAAATATAGAGGATGTGAAGCAATTACTAATAAAGATCAAAACCACAGCCAGGCTTCAGTATGGATTTCATCTCAATGTAAAGAAAACAAAAATCCTCACAACTGGACTAATAAACAACATAATTAATATGCTAAAGAGAAAAGGTGTCACTTTGAGGTCTAGAATGTGCCTGATCTCAACCATGAGTGCTTTCAATCACTTCATGTTGCTGTGAAAGCTGGAAAATGAATAAGAAAGTACACAGAAGAATCCATGCATTTGAATTAGGATATTGACAAGGAATATTATGATATTGACATGGACTGACAGAAATTCAAACAAATCTGTGTTGGAAGAAGTACAACCAGAATGCTCCTTAGAAGCAAGTATGTCGACACTTCATTTCACCAGGTGACACCAGTCCCTGAAAAATGAGATCATCCTTGGTGAATCAGTGAGTCTAAAAATAAAAGGAAAAACCCTTGACAAGATGGATTGACCCTGTCCCTATAACAATGGGCTCAAACATAATAACTGTGAGAATGGTGCAGGAGGAACAGGTAGTAATTTTTCTGTTGTACATGGGTTTGTTATGGGGCAGAATGGAATGAATGGCATCTAACAGCAAGAGCAACATATCAAATATTTATGCTTGTTGTATGTCCATGTAAAATTATTTCTACTGCATGTGAACCACCTCTAATTGGAATGAAAAACAAACGACACAATAAAAAATGCAGTTGTTATGCAACCACTGTGCCCATACATGTCTCACTTTCTACACCAACTTTCCAAACTAGAATCTAGTGAGAATACTTGGCAGTCTTTACTGGAATCCCTTAAACCCCAAATGAAGTTGTGAGCCCTGGAAAACTTTCAAAATAAAGAGGGAATGGGAGATTTATTCTGTCATGAATTTATTTACTGTGTGAGCCCCTAAGACTAAGACAAACTCATTGTCATTGATTGTGAATTCCGGCAATCCCATGCATGTCAAAACAGAATGGCTCCATAGGCTTTTCTTGGTTATAACCATTAAAGGAGCAGATCACCAGATCTTTCTTCCATGGTGTTTGAAGATAAGTGTTAATGCATCAGATGGTTGTACCTCATATCCCAAGCTTGTGACATTTTCCAGCTTTATTATGCCATTCTCAAGTCCGTATTATACTCAGAAAAACCTGTGTTGTCAATATACCTTGCTTAAGAAGCAACAACAACAAAAACAACAAATCCCTAACTTTATGACTACTAATCACATATTGAGGTAGTTAGTTTATTGCACCAACCTGGCCGATAAACACATGTGGGGTTAATTGAAGGGCAGAGAGATAAATGGCTTAGTGAGCCTCGCGTTTCTAGTTCTCTGGTCTCTTGGTTTCTGATGGTCGGACCAGGGTGCAGCTCCCTTAGCAGTTCCCTGCTTTAGCTGGCAAAGCTCACTTCCTGCAAGACATCCCTGAGGAGAAGCCACATGGACCTACCCCAATGCAGTTCTGGGTACTGGAGCACCTGTGTGGAGACTCCTGCCAGGGCTGAGATGCTTACACATTCACTGACTCAGCTTTTCTCCTGCAGTCGGCATCATTGCATCTGTTTTGTGAGATGGAGGAGGACTTTGTGGCCTGGGGTCGGATATATGGGCTAATGCTGGACTTGTGGGCTTGGGCAGCACTGGGTTGGGATGTTTTCTTTATGCACACTTAACCTTTATATAAAACTCTCTTATACATGAGTTTCAGTGGATTTGTTTCTCTAAAGTACCCAGACTAATACACTTTCTTAAAAATAGTTCTGGAAATACAGACAGACAGCCAAGGAAAACATACAGCACATGTACTTCAGTTATAAAGTTTTGTAAACATAGCACTGTCTCTTACCTGGAAAACTGCTTTCCATGATAAATGGAAAATCCTCTGCTTCTCTAATAATACTAAACACTTACCATTTAGAATTAGTGAAAAATTTCCATCAACAGATTGGAGATTTCCAAGTTGTGAAGCCTCTGCTTTTGATCTATTTTCTAATCCCATGTCTTCATGATTGGGGTAGCACGCTACAGTTTAGACTCAACAAGATTTGTGGAAGGTGGAGAATATCATCATAGCTATTACATTCTGTCTTTTGTATAATATTGGTTCATATGCAATCTTATATCATGTATTGGCTACTCTTTCTAAAGTAAAAAGAAAAACATAGAATATAGCATATTCTCAGGGTAAGGAAGGAGGCTCTCTCTAAATCTGTGGAGGGGCAGATACAGCAGGACTATGCAACCAAAACAGAAGTTCAAAGACATTTCAAAAAGGATTGGGAGAGAAATTTTAAAAGAATGTCAGATAGATGAAGGAATTGTAGGTGATGATAGAAACCTAGGGAGGCTGCATAATTGCACATGGAGACCAGAACTCACGTCACTCCAGAAATGCAGAATCTGAATGGGAAAAGGGATTTTTGCTTTAAGATGTCAGAATACATCTGGGAGGCATGGGTTCAGGTTCCTCAAACCCCTTCCTACACTAATCTGTATTGTTCAAGTATCAGTAACTCTGTGTTAAAGAATTAATTAAATATAATGAAACCAATAAGATATGCTTTCAACCACTAAAACATGCACCCCAGCTCCTACACTTACTTGAACAAGATTGAACCTATACGGACAATAGCCTTTAAAACGTGGTGAGAATTACATGATTTCACTTCTAGTTGTTTCCAGGTGACTTCAAGTTGTTTCTAACCCATAGTGACCGTGTGCACAACAAAACAAAGCAGTACATGGTCCTGCACCACTCTCACAATTGTTCCTATGTTTGAACCCATTGTGTCAGCCATGTGTTAATCCATCTCTCTGAGAGACTTCCTCTATTTAAGTGCCCCTCCACTTCGCCAAGCATGAGATGGGATGGGTCTCCCTGGGATGGGTCTCCCCTTAAAATATGTCGAAAGTATGTAAGATGAACACATACATCTTTGCCCCTAAGGAGCACTCTGGTTGTACTTCTTCCAAGACAGATCCATTTGTCCTTTTTGCACTTCATAGTCTTTTCAATATTCTTCTCCAACACCGTGAATCAAATGCATCAATCCTTCTTTGACCTTAGTTATTTTATGTTCAACTTTCACAAGCTAATGAAGTGACTGAAAAGACCATGGTTTGGATCAGGTGCACCTTAGTCCTCAAAGTAACATCCTTGCTTTTTAATACGCTAAAACAGTGGTTCTCAACCTTGCTAATGCCGTGGCCCTTTAATACAGTTCCTCATGTTGTGTTGACCCCTAACCATAAAATTATTTTCATTGCTTCTTCATAACTGTAATTTTGATACTGCTTTGAATAGGGCCACCCCTGTGAAAGTGTTATTTGGCCTCCACAGGGGTCGTGACCCACAGTTTGAGATCCCCTACTCTAAAGAGATTTTGTGCAGAAGGTTTACTGAATGCAACACATCTTTTGATCTCTTGACTGCTGCTTCCATGAGCATTAATTATAGATTCAAGCAAGACAAAATCCTTCCCAACAACCTTTTCTCCATTTATCATGATGTTTCCTATTGGCCCATTTGTGAGGATTTTAGTCTTCTTTGCCTTAAATTGTAATCCATACTGAAGGCTGCAATCCTTGATGTTCAATAGCAAGTGCTTTATGTTCTCCTCCCTTTCAGCAAGCAAGGTTATGTCATCGGTATATTGAAGTTTATGAATAAGCCTTCCTCCAATTCTGATGCCTCATATAATCCAGTTTCTTTGAAGGTTTGCTCAGCATACAGATTGGATAACTATGGTGAGAGGATGAAACCCCATGGCACACCTTTCTTGGTTTTAAAACATTCAGGATTGTTCTGTTCACACAAATGCTTCTAGATTCATGTACAAGTTCCACATAAGCACAATAAAGTCTTGGAATGCCCATTTTTCTCAAGGTTATCCATAGTTTGTTGTGATGCACAGTCAAATGCCTTGACATAGTCAATAAAACACTAGGAAACAACTTTTTGGTATTTTTGCTTTAAGCCAAGATCCATCTAACAGCAGCAATGGTATCGCTTGTTCTACGTCTTATTCTGAATCCAGCCTGAACCTCTGGCAGCTCCCTGTCAGTGTGCTGCTGCAACCTTTGCTGGATGGTCTTCAAAAAATTTGACTTGCATGTGATATCAATGATATTGTTCTATTGTTTGAGCATTCTGTTGGGTCAAACTATAGTTTGATCTTTCTATGGGATGGTCACAATTACGGATCTTTTCCAGTCAGTTGGCCAAGAGATAACTTTTATATGTCCTGTCATAGGCCAGTGCGTGCCTACAGCACTTCATCAGCTCATTGAAGCTTTGCAGCTGCTATCGTGTCAGGTCCTGCAGTGCATGCTTTCAGCGCAGCTTGAGCTTCTCTCAGCACTGTTCATTCCTGCACACTGCTAACTCCTAAATGGTGGCATGTCAGTGTGCTCTTTGTGGCACAGTAACTCTTTTTGGTATAGTGCAAATATATTTTATTTCCATTGTCTTAAAAAAGTTTTCCAAGCCATTTTATTGGGAGCTAATACAGATAACATAGTACTCCATAGTTCAATCACATCAAGCAGTATTGTACAATTGCCACCACAATCAGTTTCAAAACATTCTCTTACTTCTAAAACTCCTTGACTCAGCTCCCTTTTATTCATCCACACCCTCACCCCCCACCCCCACCAAAAAAAACAAAACCCTTATTCTACTTACTGTCTGTATAGGCTAATCAATCCTGGGTTTCCTATACAGAAAAAATTCAAGAGGGTCACCCCCAATGATAAAACACATCTGAAATAAACCCCAATATGCACAAGGGAAAAGTACAGAAATTTTTGAAAACCAGATAAGGTCCAACGTGCTTTGATAATTCCTGCATCATTTTGCCTATAGAATCTTTCAAGACTGAAACTCAAGGCTTGAATTTTTTCTTGAGTTCTTTCAGTTTAAGATATGTTGCACATGTTCTTCTTTTTGGTTTTAGAAACTCTAGGTCTTTGCACATTTTACTATAATATTTTATTTTGTTTTCTTGATTGGCCCTTTGAAATTTTCTATTCAGCTTTTTGACTTGGCCATTTCTTCCATTTGCTTTACCTAAGCTATGAGTAAGAGCACTTTTCACAGTCTCTTCTGATATGTACCTTGATCTTTTCTTCCTTTTTTGTTTTTTTAATAGCCTTTTCCTTTCTTCGTGAATGATGTTCTTGATATCTTCCCACAGCTCATCCATTCTTCTGTCATTAGTGTTCAATGGGTCAAATCTGTTCTTGCACTTTCTCCAAATTCAGGTGGAATAAACTCAGTCATATTTTGGCTCTCATGGACTTATTTTCATTTTCTTCAGCTTTAATATGAACGCTTGATGGTCTGTTACATGGTCAGCCCCTGGCCTGGTTTTAGCTGCTGATATTGAGCTTCTCCATTTTCTCACAGATATAATATTTGATTTCTGTGTATTCCATATGGATAATCTATGTGTATAATCACATTCAGTGTTATTGAAAATGGTATCTGCTATGAATAAGTTATTGGTTTTACAAAATTTTATCATGTGACCTCTAACTTCACTTCCATCACCAATCCATACTTCCCAACTACTGTTCTTTCCTCTTTCTTTCCAGCTTTTGCATTCTAATTGCAAATTATTAGCAATGCATTTTGATTGCATGTTTGATTAATTTCCGACTGAAGTTGTTGATAGAATTCTTCAATTTCTCCATTACTAGCTTTTGTGGTTAGTACATAAATATGAATAATAGCTGTATTAATTGGATTTCCTTGAAAGCATATAGATATAATTCTATCACAGACAGCATTGTACTTCAAGATTGATTTTGCAATATCCTTTTTGACAATGAATTCAACACCATTCCTCTTGATTGTATTATTCCCAGCATAGTACATCAATTGATTTTCTGATTCAAAATGGCCAAACCAATCCAGTGTAGATCACTAATGCCTAGGATATTGATCTTTATGTGTTCCATGTAATCTTGTGCCACTTCCAACTTTCCTAGATTCATGCTTTGCACTTTCCAAGTTTCGATCATTAGCAGGTTTTTTCAGGGTTTTTTTCTTACCTTGAATAGTTCCCATCAGCAAATAATGATCTCCAAGCCTACACTCACACAGGCATTACTCCACTGATGTCTCCATGGGCGACTCCACTCCAAGAAATCAGCTCCTTCTCAACCAGATTTCCAGTGACTTTCAGCTTGAGGGGCCCATCCTCATTCATTATTTCAAACAATATTCTGCTTCCATTCATTAGGTCTTCAATATCTGACAATATCTCAAAACTATTCATAAGGTTCAGTAGCTACTTCCTCTAAAGTGGGTAGCCAATATCTTCTTCGTTATCCATTATTATTCTGGAAGCTTCACTGAAACCTGTTAACTTTGAGTGACTGATATAGCTTCCAGCATCATGGTAACACACAAGCCATCACAGTGCACAAACTGTCAGACCAGTGGTGATATGATAAAAAATCCTAGTAGGCTCTCTGGTATTAGGGAAACCTTAATAAATGCTCATTTTTCTTTCATTTGTCCTGTCTTTGGAATAAAATGGTCACATTATGACTTTGACCACGTCATTTACTCTCCTTGTACTTTAGCTTCCTGTTCTAGAAGACAGGTGGACTCATTTAGTAAAATTGCTTCTATCTGTATATTAGTGAATTTCAGAAAGTTTTCCCAAGGTTTCATAACAACTACTTAGTTTACTTAAAGGAGTGTTCAAAATATAAGCAAACCAATGAAAGTGATTCTAATCTCATTACCTAACCATTTATTTAAGCAAATATTAATTGGGTAATTTGGAAATCACTTTTGGGATTGATGAGGTCACATTCTCAATGAATTAATGTGATATTTTAAATGCTTTGTAGGCTCTTTTCTCCATCTTCAAGCAGTTAATTAATTCTGACTAGCAGAGACAGGTTAAGCATTATTAGCCTCCCCACCATTTCATCTGAGGACACTTGGACTGAGCACTTGCCCCAGGTTCCTGAAGGACGTGAGGTCAGAGCCAGGTTTAGCACACAGGAGTCCCCAGGTCCCAAAGCCTGTGCTCAATCCACATCTCAGAGTTAATCTGGGATTGTTTCTGATGCCCAATGACACACAGAAGTGATTTCATTTTTATTATTTAAAGATTTCAGGGATGTGAGGAATTGCTAAATATTGGATTCTAATAGCTATAAAGTCATAGGGAAAAGATTGAGGGAACTTCAGTCAAAATTATATGGTACCATTATTCATGTTTCTATTCTCATCATATCATACAACATCAGTATCTTATCACCTCAATAAAAACCCATGTCTAAATTTGGAGATAATAATATTGGGGAACTAAAATGCTATTGTATAACAAAAGGAGTATATAATTTGGGGAGTACTGCTACATAGGCTGTTTCATATTTTTATTATTTGTGAATATCCATGTCCCCATACTGGGACAATTTGCTTACCGGGTTTTGAGTCTATGATTTGATTATTGTCTACTTTTCTAATTGCTTTATGGATTTTAGATCGTGTAAAAATAACTAGTGAGCATCTGTTGGGCAAGAAATTGATTTTTGCCAATCTCACACCCATTTGGAGTTATATACAGACCAGAAACTTCCTCCAAAATCTGTGTCCACACAGAAACAGAGAGCCTGAGATACTGGAAAGAATGACAAAATATAAATCCCTTCTACTGTTTTTTTCTTTCCTCTGCTTTTACTTTCTCCCTCAGGTACCTGGGATTTCTTCATCTTGGCAACATTGGCGAATGCCCGTAAAGCCTAATAAGCTTTGAACCCTGGAGTTTCTTAAAACAACACCCTGTAAACAAGATTAGTTTCAAAACTCCTGGAAAAGCTTCTAACTCCTATCAACTTGAGAACCTAAATCAAATATCTATAAGCCTAGCTATTCACAGCATGGCTTGAGTAATAGCAACCCCAATATTACCTGAAAGCTTTCAGAAATGTAGAACCTTGGATCCCAATCAGGACCTACTCAATCAGGATCTGCATTTGAATAAGAGCCCCAGGGTTTCCATGTACTAATTACAACTCAGAAAGCCTTATCTTAGAGAATCTGTAGGTCAAGCTAACACAGGTTTCCAGAGGACACACCCAAAACATATTTAGTGGGTGAGTGCCATTCCATGAGGACTATGGTAGAATCACAGTCCTGGAAAGAAATGGATGTTTCTCTATTTTGAAATACAGGATACTCATCACTAAAATAAGCCTATTTTTATTTACCTTTTTATTTTAAGAGTCCCAAGTCTCACATGCTACAACATGTATGATTTTTCTCTTTGAACCACTTTTCCTTGGCCAACTTCTTATGATAGCAGCACTCCTTTTCCCTTTCAGTTATTTGTTTATTTATTTAAAAATCATTTTATTGGGGGCTCATACAACTCTTATCACAATCCATACATCCATCCATTGCGGCAAGCACTTTTGTACATTTGTTTCCCTCATCATTCTCAAAACATTTGCTCTCTACTTGAGCCCTTGGTATCAGCTCCTCATTTTCCCCCTCCCTCCCTGCTCCCCCATGAACCCTTGATAATCTATAAAGTATTATTACTTTGTCCTATCTTACACTGTCTGATGTTTCCCTTCACCCATGTCTCCACTGTCCGTCCCCCAGGGAAGAGGTTATATGTAGGTCCTTATAATCAGTTTCCCCTTTCTCCCTCACATTCCCTCCACCCTCCTGGTATCACCACTCTCACCACTGGTCCTGAGGGGTTCATCTGTCCTGGATTCCCTGTGTTTCCAGGTCCTATCTGTACCAATGTACATCCTCTGGTCTAGCTAGATTTGTAAGCTAGAATTGGGATCATGATAGTGGGGGGAGGGGAGTAAGAATTCAAGAACTAGAGGAAATTTGTATGTTTCTGCATTGCACCCTGACTGGCTCATCTCCTCCCCGTGGCCCTTCTGCAAGGGAATGTCCAAATTCCCACAGAGGGGCCCTGGGTCCCCACTCTGCACTCCCCCTCATTCACAATGCTATGATTTTTTTGGTCTTTGATGCCTGATTCCTGATCCCTCGGATGCCTTATGATCTCACAGGCTGGTGTGCTTCTTCCATGTGGGCTTTGTTGTTTTTCAGCTAGATGGCCAATTGTTTATCTTCAGGCCTTTAAGACCTCAGATACTATATCTTTTGATAGCCGGGCACTATCAGCTTTCTTCGCTACATTTGCTTGTGCACCCATTGTCTTCAGCAATCGTGGCAGGAAGGTGAGCATCTCAGAATGCCGAATTGTTAGAACAAAGTGTTCTTGTGTTGAGGGAGTACTTGAGTAGGGGCCCACTATCCATCTGCTTACGTAATACTAAACCTATAAATATATGTACATAGATCTATTTTCCCCTCGTTGTATGAAAATATATTTACATCTGTATATGCCTGTATTTAGATCTCTAGAACTGCCCTTTGTCTCCTAGTTCTTTCCTCTATTTCTTTGTACTTTCCTCTTGTCCCACTATCATATTCAGCCTTCATTTGGGTTTTAGGAATTCCTCTGCATTACATTGTCCTTGATCCAGCTGTGCCAGACCTCATACACCCTCCTTGCCAATGATTTTGGATCACTTGTTGTTCCCTTGTCCCTGGATTTGTTAACACCCACTTCCTTTCCCCCGCCTCCCCTTCTCCCATGTCTGCCCGGAACTCTCATCCCATTGTTCTCTCTTCTGGCTTGTTTATCCCACCTATCCCTTCCAGGTAGACATGCAGCAACAGCAATATGCACAATCACAAGACTGAGTACAACGAAGCAACAATAGAAAATAAAACAATAGGGGATGGGAAAAAAAGAAAAGAAAACAATAGCTACAACAACAACAACAACAAACAAACCTATAAATAGTTCAGGGTATATTTGTTGTCCTTTACGAGTACTATCCAGTCAAGTCTGATGGGGTGCCATGCCCTGGCCCCACTTCTATCCCTGGGGACGTCATTGCTCTGCTCACCCCGCTGCTCTGCTGCATGCCCCCAGTGGCTGACTTCGCTGTAGTGGGTATAGGGCGGGCACAATTCCCACCATGTGTCTCTAGTGTTGTCCCCCATGATGCTATGGGTCAGTGAAGAATGCTGTGCCCGTGGTGGGGCCGGCCCTGTGGTTGTCTCTGCATTGCTGCTCTGAGCAGAAACATTGTCCTCAGGGCTTGGTGAGCCAGGTTGTGCTTCACTCTTTCCCCCCCTCTCCCCCCTTCATTGGCTCTGATCAGACAGGTCCCTCTCCTTGAGCTGTAGCTTCAGTGCTATCCTCTGCAATGAATTATTCTGGGGGGGCGTGAGGGTGGTTCTGTCCACTTAGTTGGTAATGGGACTGACCCCTCAGGCCTCTCTATTATGTCAGTGTGTTGCAGTCTTGTCTTGGAGCACTAGGTTGAAGTCTGGTCCCTCTTTCCCTGTGGAGACACAATTAACACCTTCCTCCTGTGTGGGTTGGTGCTCTTTTCCCCCAGCTAACCATGTCTTTTTACCTGCCCTCATTTTTAGTGGGATACCATATGTATCCCTGAGTTTAGTCTGGCCCCTGCCATATTACCTGGACCTCACCCCGGGGACATATGTATACAGTAGCTTCTTCCCTATGGCCCTTTTGAATTTTTTGAGCTTACCTCAGTGGACTCATGTAGTATTTGTCCTTTGTGCTTGGCTTACTTCACTTAGCATAATTTCCTCCAATTCTTCGCATGCGGCTATGTGCTTCATGAGTTCATCACTGCTTTTTAGGGATGCATAACACTCCTTTGTATGCATGCACCACAGTTTTTTAATCTATTCCTGTTGATGGAAATTACAGCTGTTTCCAACTCCTTGCAATTGTGAAGTGTGCCGCGATGAACATTGGGGCACAGATGTCTGGCCATGGTTTGTTTCTTGTCTCGTCTGGGTATATGCCCAGGAGGGGGATTGCTGGATCATATGGTAGCTCAATTTCCAATTGGTTTAGATATCACCAAATAGATTTCCATAATGGCTGTACATACCTATAGGTCCACCAGCAGGGGACAAGAGTTTCTATCTCTTTGAGGGTGTTAGGTGGTATCTAATAGTAGTTTTAATTTGCATTTCTCTTATGGCTAGAGATCCGGAACATTTTCTCATATATTTATTGGCCATTTGGATTTCTGTTCTTAAGAAACTCCCGCTCAGGTCCTTTGCCCACCTCCTGAGTGGACAATTGGTTCTTTTCTTGTTGTAAGTTAGCAGAGTATTGTTGATTTTAGTAATAAGGCCTTTGTCTGATGTGTCATTGCAAAAGATGTTTTCCCATTCTATGGTCTCTCTTAATACTCTCATGGCGAATTCTTTTGATGTA
>NW_022103897.1:5956056-5957320 GCF_000313985.2 Echinops telfairi | reverse complement strand
TATACTGATGATTTTATTTCTGGGTTTTCAATCCTTTTCCATTGGTCTGAATATCTATGATTATACCAATACCATGCTGTTTTGACCACTATGGCTGTATGGTGCTAAAATCAGTTAAAGCAAGCTCTCCAACTTTGTCCTTCTTCTTGAGCTCTCTGCTAATTCTCAGTTTCTTCCCTCTCCACATGAAGTTGGTAATCTGTTTTTCCAATTCTTTGAAGAAAGATGCCAGAATTTGGATCAGGATAGCATTGAACGTATATAGTGCCTTGGGTAGAATTAACATGTTTACAATATTGACTCTGCTGATCCACGAGCATGGGATGTCCATTTGTTGAGGTCACCATTGGTTTCTTTTAATAGTGTTTTGTAGTTTTCCTCGTACATATCTTTTGGTTTTTTTGATCAGGTATATCCCTAGACATTTCAATTTGTGTTTAGCTATTGTGAAAGTTATGCCTTTTTTGATCCCCTCTTCTGTGGCCTTGTCCAATGTGTACAATAGTGCGATAGACTTCTGTTTGTTGATCTTGTAACCTAATACTCTGTCATATTACTCTATTGCTTCCAGTACTTCTCTCATCGAACTTTTAGCATTTTCCATATATAAAATCATATCATCTCTGAATAAAGATACTTTCATGTCTTCCTTCCCCAGATGAATACTTTGATGCCCTTTCTTTTCCTTATATTGTTAGCTAAGACCTCCAGTATGGTGTCAAATAGGAGTGGGGACAAGAGACATCCTTGGCCAGTCCTCTTTTTCAGAAGAATTGATCTCATCTTTTCTCCATTGACTACCATATTGGCTGCTGGTTTTTCATATACAGCTTGTATTATATTGATGAATTTTCCTTCCATTCTTATCTTCTTGAGTGTCTTAAACATGAATTGGTGTTGGATGTTGTTGAATGCTTTTTCCACATCTATTGATATTATCATGTGGATCTTAAATTTTTTCATTTCAATGTGGCGAATAATACTAATGTTGAACCATCCCTGGTATGAATCCCACTTGGTCATGATGTATTATTTGTTTTATCTACTTTTGTATTCTGTTAGCTAGTATATTGTTAAGTATTTTTGCACCAATATTCATTAGGGAAATTGTTCTGTAGTTCTCAATTCTTGTGGGATCCTTGCCCGGTTTAGGTATCATAGTTATACTAGCTTCATAGAAGGAATTTGGGAGTTTGTCATCTTTTTCTATGTTCTGGAAGAGTGTGTGTAGGATTGATTTCAGTTGTTCCCTGAATTCTTGATA
>NW_022103897.1:5952722-5954830 GCF_000313985.2 Echinops telfairi | reverse complement strand
GGATTGCAATCCCTGCTTTTTTTAAATTGCTGTTTGCTTGGTATGTTTTTCTTCAGCCTTTGATTCTCAGCCTATTTTTGTCTGTAATCTTGAGATGTGTCTCCTGTAGGCAGCAAATGGAAGGATTGTGTTTTCTAAGCCAGTCTCTGTCTCTTAAGGCATGAGTTCAATCCATTGATATCCAGGGTTATTACATTTATCTGTGGACTCTGTAATGTCATTTTATCCCTCTTGGGTGTTTTCCTACCTCCATTTCTTTCCCGTGGGTTGTGCTTATGTGTGTTTGTGGTTCATTCTTGTCTTCTTTCCATTGTTGAGCCAGTGTTATTTTGGGAATTGTTTTGCCTTTGATGGTCTCTGGGTGGAGTTGTTCGGTGTGGCGGTCTCTTGTATGTGCTTGGTGAGTGTTGTTTTTCTGCCCATACTGGGTTATCGAGCATCTTTTTTAGTGCTGGGTTCCTTTTATCATATTCTTTGAGACTTTCCTTGTCCAGGAAGACTCTCATTTATCCATCAACTTTGATAGATAATTTGGATGGATAGAGTATTCTTCTTGGCTTTGCATTATTTTCCTGCAATTTTTGGAATATACTGTTCCACTGTCTCCTCTTCTTCATAGTGTCTGCTGATAGGTCTGAGCATATTCTTATCTGCTTGACTTTATATGTGGTTGCCAGTTTTTCCCTAACTGCTCTCATAATTTTCTCCTTTTCCTCATAGTTGGATATTTTAACAACTATTTGTATTGGTGATTTCTTGGGAATCAGTCTAGGGGCTTGCTCTTTCAGCCTCCTGGATAGTTGCCTAGTTTTCATTTATTAAGTTATGGAAGTTTTCCTCCAAGCATTCCATCACTATTTTATATGTTGGTTTTCTTGATGTGCATTCCGCCAGCAAGCTAATAATTCTGATGTTGTTCCTTCCCATAGCATTAGACATAGTTCTGAGATTTTCTTCAGCTTCTCTGACAGACTTGTTAAACTTTTTCTCATGTTTATTAATTTCTGCTTATGAATCCTCTAGGTCACTGGTGTAGTTCTCTGCCTCCTCCATTTGCTTGGCGAAGTCCGTGAGTTTTCTATTAGATTTTGTTATCTTGCCCTTAACTCTTGTATTTCCCTTTGGTGCATAGCCTTTTTTTCCTCTATAATTTCATCTTTTTTCTGTAATGCTTCCCTCAGGTCCTGTATGAATCCAAGCAGCATTCTGAATATTTATTTCTGTGCCTTTTCTATGACTGCCGTTAGGTCCAGGTGGTCCTCTGGCATTGGAATTTGTTTCTCTTTTCTTTTTCAAACTGTGGAAGCAGATTGCTGTTTTTCAGTCAGGTTCTTGGAACTAGGTGCCATTTTCCTGGGTGTCTCAGAGCCCTGGGCTCTCTGTTTGGGAGGTTGGTGTTGATGTTTCAGCAGGCTACCTTTAGCCAAGTGCCTTGAGGGCTTGTGTTTCACCTTTGTCCTGCTGGGGTTTCTCTCTCGCCTTGGCCAATGGTTTGTACTTCAGCCACCTTCAGGTCACCTTAGGAGCAATTTGTAGCTGTGCACAGTGTGGTCTGATATAAAGTGTTGACCCCAGTGCAGGGGAGCATATTTCGGGGATGGGTTGGGGATTGGGTGATCTGTTTCTGACTAGGGGAACTTCCCACCCAGGTAGGTGGGTGTGAGCAGGGCTGCCACTGGCGTGCCTATCCATTGCTTGGAGCGCAAAGGGTGGGGTGGATTGAGCAGGGAGAAGGGAGAATGCAGTAGGCAAAAACCCAAATGCTTGGGTCCCTTTGCTACAGCTGCAGAAGCTTCTGGCATATTTGTTTCCAATGCCTGGCAGTCCTGAAGCGATGTGGCAGGATGGGGACCTTTGCGTTTGTGTATGGGGGGAGGGGGGAGGCCAGGGAGGGGGCTGGCTGGTGGATCTGTGAGAAGCACAGAGATGGGGTGGGAACCTCTGGGTTGAGACCTCTGAGTGTGCGGGGAGGTCTGGTTGACAGTTTGCAGAGCACAAAGGCAGGGCAGCAGCCTCTGCCTTTTGCCTGGTTGTCCTGTGGCACGTGCCTCCTGGGAGGAGGTGGGGAGAGTCTGGCCGGCTGGTCCACACAGGGCGCCCAAATGGGG
>NW_022103897.1:5950321-5951801 GCF_000313985.2 Echinops telfairi | reverse complement strand
AGCATGGAATTGAGATAGAAATAAACATATTAATTTTGCAACTGTTGGAAGACAAACTTGAGAAAACCTCTCAGATAGTAAATTAAGAGGTAAAGTAAGAGAAACTAATAGAATATATTTTTAAAAGAATGGAGTTTAGAAAATTGACTCAAGAGTTTTGCCTTTTCATTATAGGAAAATGAAATCATTGACAAAGAAAACTTCAGATCACTGAAAAACCAGAGGAATCAATGGAGAGAGCATAAAAGTACATCATAAAATTCAGAATATCATAAATAAAGAGAAGAGTAGGAAAGGTTTCATATAGAAAAAACTCAGGCCACACTCACATTACACCTCTAGTAACAACAGAAACTAGATTAGGAAGCTAGTTTTTCAAAACCTAAAGAAAAACATTTCAGTATCGAATATCTACACATTCATACATTCAATTAAATATTTTCAGACAAGCTGGAAGATTATTTACAATAACAATAATAAATTCAAGCCACCTTTTCCTAGAAAACTTTTTAAGGCTATGCTACAAAAATTACAACATTATCTGAATGGAATATAGGAAGCAGGGATTGCAGCACAGGAAATTCACAAAAGAATGCTCCAGAATGATGGCCATCGTTTTGACACAAGAAATTAAAAGGCTCTCAAACTAAACTCACTGCCATTAAATCCATTCTGGCTCACAACGACTCTAGAATAAATTGGAGGGATGTCAAAGGAAGGGTCCTTATGGAGAGTGGAGAGAACAACCAGTATATTCATATTAATTTTTATGTTAGTATGTGGAAATATTGTCACTACTGATGTGACATAACTGTTGGACTATTTGGGGGGAATTGAGAGTAGATTCATAGAAAATAAAACAAGGTGATATATAAGGAAAGTTTTCAACAATAGAAAAAATATGCACGCCAAAATTTAAAAGAAGTTAAGTTTTAGTATCTGGCTATCAATGTACTGTATTTTTCAATGTAATAATGTGATAAAACAATAGAAGGAGAATGGGAAAATAGGTTAATGGAGTAGAGAGGTTTGCCTTTTCTTTAAAGGAAAGCAGAAGCACTGAAAAATGGGAAAATTTCACATCACTGTAAGATTATTATTCTATTCAATACCTTTTGAATTAGGCTTTACATAGGATCACTATGAGTCAGAATTGACTTGACAGACATAGGTTAAATTTTTTATATAAAAAGTTAAATAATTTCAGGAAGTTGATAATCTAGGAAATAGCTGTATACATCTATTATATAAAAACTTCTATAAACCCTAGTAAATAGGGTTTCAAGGAATTGGAATCAACTTAATCAGCCACAACAGCAACAACAACAACGTGTAGTAAGTAATAGAAGCAACCGTTACTGAGTCGAGTAGAACAAGAACAAACTGCCTTTAAATCTATTCTGATTCACGGTGATCCTTGGTGTTTCAGAATAGAGCTGTGTCCTGTAGGATTTTCCATGACTGTGAGCCCCTCTTGGAT
>NW_022103897.1:5947139-5948741 GCF_000313985.2 Echinops telfairi | reverse complement strand
GCAGAATCCTGCAAAGTACATCCCTTTCAGAGTGAAACCTGCCTATAAGTGTCACCAGGAAATACCCCATCATAGAAAAGCAAAATGCCTTTGGATGTTGAGGAACTATGGTAGCCTTATGCAATGAGAATATCAGAAAGAATGAAAACATAAAGCAAATGTGTTACAAAGCTAACTCTGAGGTTTACTCTCTTAAAATTCTGTTAAGAAAATGTGAAAGGCAAACTGCAAGAGTGGGGAAATGCAAATGGTTGTGGAAAGAGCCTGTTTATTGGAAGCAGCAGAAGAATTAATACATAGAGATGTGACAGTTGTTTTGAACAAGGAGGAAAACAGAATTCTAAGAAATTGGCGAGAAAGAAGGGAAAAGTACAAGAGGAACCAAGAGTTTATAACAGTGTATGAAGACTGTGAGACTCTAGATTAATGCAATCTTGTGAGGCTAGATTTATGCAGCCTACCAGGTGAGCTAGCAATGTTTCTAAAGCATTAAATCCCAGAGTAACTCAATTAACCTTTTGGTCTCAGTTTCCACATCTGTGCAGTGAGAGCACTATCTAATTCAAAGCGTGGGTAGGATCACAATGCTGAAGTGACATTAATAGGTAGGAGGGCTTAATGTCATAGGCAAAGTCCTCGTGGGGAGGGGAATCACGAAGGAAATCGTAGTGAGGGGAGAACAGAAACAGATAAACTCTCAACTTTTCTCTCGGTGTCCTCGAGGAAGAATCTATCAAAGCCATTATGTATATCTTTCACCATCCCCAAAGCTGATCCAAACCTGGTGCCTGGCATTTGTGATTGACAAGAATAATGTCCTTTGACCTCACCAGCAACTCCATGGGAGAACAAATGGGCTTTCTCCTCCCTTAACCAGTTACAGTCTCAGAAACCCACAGGGGCACTTCTCTACCTTTTTTTATGAGGTCACTTTGCCAGCACCCACTTGCCAGTGTTTTATTTATTTTGTTGTTGTTGTTAACTGCATTGTACTAGAATTTGTTTTGAGAAAAATAATAAATAGATATATGACCCAATACTGCAACATTTTGCCATCTAACTTCCTATCGTGTAAAAGGGGTCTAGCACAGAGATTTCTACATTTTGATGGCCCTATCCATTGAATTTGAATGAGAATGGTTTTCAAAAATGTCCTTAACCTACAAGGCAGTTGTTATGAGAAAAGAACTAAAAGAATTGTAAACTCGAGATAATTTTTAAAGATACTTCCACCCATACTCCATTTTTTAGTCAACACTGCTATAGGTCCTACTCTGCTACCTCAAATCCTGGAATTGCTTTTTGTGGCTTTATTGTGCTGCTTCACACAGTGCTAGTAAATGGCAGAGTCTCAGTTCCAAGTGACTAACTAAAAATAGCCACTTGATGAAAAATAGTAATAATGACTGGCTGAAAGACCTACACACAATAATTTAAATGAATATTAAAAGCACATTTATAACTACATTTCCCCACCCCTTTTGGGGATTTCTTTCTTTCTTTCTTTTTCCTAAAGAAGAGAAAAAGCCTGGCGCTATCTGGAGGGCATTGTAGGCTACAATGAATGAACTGCACTTAGGACCACTGGCAATTGTGACCTTA
>NW_022103897.1:5935106-5947039 GCF_000313985.2 Echinops telfairi | reverse complement strand
TCTGACTAGAAATCACCCCTACATGCTACTCCTATTTATTTGTTGAGCCTAAGTTTCAAGTGTATCTTAGTCTGAATTCCAAGGTTAATGTTTCCCTGAGATTTACATTCACAAATGAAGTTCAATTAACATATTAGGTTTTAGAAATCTGCGGAAAGTTTAACAATAATTGGATCAGACCTTATTTCTCAAATTGGGTTACACCCAAGATTAGGAAATGGCTAATTAATACAGTAGAAACAAGTATCTAAGAACATCCTATATAGCAAATTTACCACTAGAACAATTCCAACTTAGGCGCGTTATGTAATATGTGATTTTTGAGCAATAACTGGTAGTGATTTTTTCCTTTTAGAATGGTCTTTGCAAGACATACAAGATAATCATCCATGTCCACACTATAAATACACTTGCTTTTCATAGATATGTAAACAGATATAATTCTGAAATATGAAATGTTAGTAGACCAGAAACTGAAGTTCTAATTCTAATGCTACTTTTATACCTACTCAAAAACTCTTTAATATGTACCTGGTTACACTGTAGGTTGGCTGCTGAGGAAAATGCACAACTATTAATTTTCTAAATAAAGCCAAAATAAGTATGCCTCTACAGTTTGTACTATGTAAACTCTGTAACAAAATACATATCACAGTGTATGCACTTCAAATTAAGATTTGAATAATTTTCTACATACCTTTCTGCGCTTTAAAATAAAATAGTTCTAAGAAAGATAAGGGCAGTAATTATTTGCAAAATTATTCACTAAGTAAAATTTCCATCACTGTGTGTGTCACACCCGTTGAACAAGGAAGTTACAGAAATGCCACAGGTGTCAACACCAATATGGGTGTCCTAGTTTTCTTCAAGGAGCCCCACTGCTGCTGTGCACTAAGCATTGTACTGACAATTTCAAGGTGCCATTGAGTCGGCTCCAACCCATAGCAAACCTATACACCACAGAATGAAATATTGCCTGACCCTGTGCCATCGTCACAATTGTCCGTATGGTTGAGCCAAATGTTGAAGGCAGTATGTTGCCATCTCCTTAAAGGCCTTCCATTTTTTGCTGCCCCTCTTCTTTTCCAAGCATTATTCATAAAAAACGCATGAGAAAGAAAGAAAAGTTCAAAGGATATGAGAAGAGACTGAAACTTGTGGTTAATCTTAGACTAGCTAAAGCAAATGGAAGAAATGATGAAACACAGAGCTGAATGGAAAATTTCAAAGAGCAGCTCAAGGAGACAAAGTCAAATATTATAACAAAATGTGCAAAAACTTGGAGTTGCTAAACAAAAAATGAACATATTCAGCATATCTTAAAGAACTCAAAAACATCAAGCTTTGAGTTAAAATGTTGAAAGATTCTATTGACAAAGTATTGAATTGTTTAGGAAACTTCAAAAGAAAACAGAACTAATACACAGCTACTGTATCAAACCAAATAGATCAACATGCCACCATTTCAGAAGACAGCATATCAGCAATGGTACTGAAGGAAGAAGTTCAAGCTGCACTGAAGGCATTAGCCAAAGACAAACATCCAGGAATTGATGGAATAGCACTTAAAAGTTTCAACAAGCTGATGAAGTTCTGGAAGCACTCACTCATCTACTCCAGGAAATATGGAAGACAGTTCTTGGCCAACTGACCATAAGAGATCTATATCTGAGCACATTCCAAAGAAAGCTGACCCAACAGAATGTTTAAACTAAAGACCAGTATCACTGGTATCACTGCAAGTAAAATTTTGCTGAAGATCATTCAACAAGAGTTGTAGCAGTACATTGAGAAGGAGCTGCCAGAAGTTCAGGCTTGATTCAGAAAAGGATATGAAACATGGTATACCTGAGGTGACATTAGATGGACCTTGGCTCAAAGCAGAGAATACCAGAATGATGTTTACTTCTTTTTTATTGAATATGCCAAGGTGTTTGTGTGCTTCATAGCAAATTATGGATAACTTTGAGAAGAAGGGGAATTCCAACACTTCACAGTGCTTATGTGGAACTTCCGTGAATCTGGAGGCATTTGTGCCTACAGAACAAGGGAATCTTGCAGCGTTTAAAACCAGGAAAGGTGTGCCACACGATTGTATCCTATTACCATCCTTCTCAATCTGTGTGCTGGGCAAATCATCAGAGAAGCTGGATTGTTTGAAGAAAAATGTGGCATCAGAATTGGAGGAAGTCTTATTAACAAGCTTCAATATGCAGATGGCTCAACCTTGCTTGCTAAAAGTGAGGAAGACTTGAAGCACTTGCTAATGAAGATTAAGGAATGCGGTCTTCAGTATGGATTACCATTCTAGGTGAAGAAGACGAAAATCCTCACAAATGCTTCAATAGGTAACATGCTGATAAGTGGAGAAAAAGGTTGAAGTTGTCAAGGAATTTATCTCCACAATCAATGCTCATAGAAGCAGTAGTCAAAAGATGCATTGCAGTAGGTAAATCTGTCACACAAGATCTCTTTGGAGTATTGAAAAGCAAAGATATTACTTTGAGCACTAAGGTGTACCTGACCCAAGCCATGGTATTTCAGTCATCACATATGCATGTGAAGGTTGGAAGGAAGAGAGAAGAATAATTGATGCATTGGGATTATAATGTTGGAGAAGAATAAGGAAAGTATCGTGGGCCGCTCAAAGGATAAACCTATGTGTTTTCGAAGAAATTCAGCCAGTGTGCTCCTCAGAGACAAGTATGGAAAGACTTCATCTTACATACTTCGGACCTTTTATCAGGAGAGTCCAGTCCCTGGAGAAGGACATCATGCTTGGTAAAGTCGAGGGGCAGAGAAAATGAGGAAGGCCCTCAAAGAGACGGATCAACACAGTGGCTGTAAGGAGTGACTCAAGCATGGGAACAAGTGTGAGGCTGGCAGAGACTGGCAGTGTTTCACTTTATAGTGCATAGGGCCGTTGTGCATTATCGGTCAAATCCGACTCAATGGCACCTAATAATATAATTTACATACAGTAAAGGGTTCAAATCTAAATATACAGCATGATAAGCCTTTATATATACATACAGCCATATACCGTATATACACGTGTATAAGCTGAGTTTTTCAGCACATTTTTAATGCAGGTTTTGTGGTAAAATTAGGTGACTCGGCTGATATTCAGGTCAGTGTATACTTGGGTATATACAATAACTACTACCCAAACCAGTATCTGTAACTTTCATCACTCAGTAGCTTCTTCCCTGTTAATTCTCTTCCCTAAAGGTAACAATGATTATCATTTTTACAAAAATCATTTTATTGGGTCTCGTTTAACTCTTATCACAATCCATCCATCCATTGTGTCAAGCACATTTGTACAATTGTTGCCATTATCATTCTCAGAACATTTGCTTTCTACTTGAGCCCTTGGTATCAGCTCCTCATTTTTTGCCTCCCTCTCCCACCGTCCCTCCTTCATGAACTCTTGATAATTTATAAATTATTATTTTTTCCATGTCTTACACTGTCTGATATCTCCCTTCACCCACTTTTTTGTTGCCCATCCACCAGGGAGAGGATTATATGTAGATCATTGTGATCAGTTCCCCCCTTTCTCCCTCACCTTCCCAGTACCATCCTGGTATCACTATTCTCATTTACAGTGATTATCATTTTAATACGGTTTAACCAGAGATTAGTTTGGCTTGTTCAGGAACTTCCTATAAATTAAATCTGGTAGCATTGACTCATGTATCTTCTTTCATTTATTATTTTTAAGAGTGTGGACCTTAACAGATCATTAATAACATTTCAAATAATGGAAATTTCAGAACATTAATTATGCTCATGTAGCACCTGTACATGGATAACCTCGAGATGAATGGGAGTCATTTGAACAGACACGGAGATACCAAGTGGTTTGAAATTAGGAAACATACACAACAGGTTTGTTTCCTTTTATCATATTTATTTAGTCTGTATTCTGAGAAAATTATCAGCATCTGGATTAAAGGAAAACTCATTAATAATCTGTAATATGTATCTCACACAACCTTGTTTGCTGAAACTGAAAAACTTGAAGCATTTACTGATAAAGATCAATCACTACAGCTATCACTCTGGATTACATCTCAAAACAAAGAAGAAAAATTGGTCACAACTTGACCAATAATCACGATCAACAGAAAAAAAAAACCTTGATCTGGTCAGAATTTTCTTTTACTTGGATCCAAATCAACATCTATGGAAGCAGCATGGTATTGCACTGGGCCAATTTGCTCCAAAAGACCTCTTCAAAGTATTAAGGAACACAGATGAAGACTAAAGTGTGCCCGACCCAAGCCATGGTATTGTCAGTCACCTCACTTGCATGAGAAAGATGTACAACAAATAAAGAAGACCACAGAATTATTGATGCATTTGAATTATGGTGTTGGCAAAAAATATTGGACTGCCAGAACACATAAAACTATTTTGGAGAAGTGTAGTCAGAATGTTCACTAAAAGCAAGCATTTTGGGGACATGTCATCAGGAAGGACCAGTTCCTGGACAAAGGACATTGTGCTTCGTAAAACGAAGGTCAATGAAAAAGAGGAAGGCCTTCTATGAGACGAATTGCCGTACTGGCTACCACACTTGTGAAGATGGCCAAGACCAGGCAGTATTATCTTCTGTGCTATGTGTCAGGAACCTTAGTGACTCCATTGTTAAGCATTCGACCACCAACTAAAAGATCAGCAATTTTAATCTGAACGTTGCTCTACAGAAGAAAAATGTGGGAATCTGTTTCAGTAAAGATTAGAGACTAATTACCCTGTGGATAATTCTGTCCTATAAGGTCAGTATCACCTGGAAGATAAGTTTAGGAACTTGTGTGTATGTGCTTTAGTAGATATTTAGTATTATCTCATTGTGGTTTGAACTTCCAAACACCTGATGATTATGAAGGCATTTTTTACGTATATGTTTTATTATTTTAGATTCTGCTTTGGTCCCTCCTTATTCCTATGTAATTTATTCACTCTACTAACATTTATTGAGAACAAATATCTACTAGCAGTTGGAAGTATAGAGATAAAATACTGTTCCCTTAAAGAATTCATGATCTAGAGGGTAAGATAAAAATAAATAAATGGTTAAAATATAGGGAGGTAAAAACAAATATATGGAGTTTTTAAGAAGTTTGTGGAACTTCTTTTTGCTTATTTATTCCATTTTCCTGGAACATTTTGAAACCTCCTCATAGAGGAGAAGCACACAATCCAACTGTGTGAATTGAAATAGGCTTCTTAGTGGGAATAACTTGTAAACTGACTCTTAAAAGCTATACAGGAGTTCACAAGAACTTTGTTAAAAAGCATTAATTTGGAAATTGATGATTGTCCAGTACAGTCAACCCTCATTCAACTCTATCATGGAAAATTAAGGGAGTAATACCATAGATATGCAAAGAACTCAGTTAATTATTCAGGCAGAGTTAGCAGATGAATTATACAAATCTTTACAGTTAAGAAAAAGAAAACAGAAAGGAACAACTTGTTTATCTTAAGGGTGTGAGTAATGATATATATGTTGCCTTTTTTATAATAGATATCTTTAGTAATATTACTGTAATAGTACCATTAGTGATGTCTTGACCTGCCAAGACATGCATACATGCAATATATATTTTATTTAATCTCCATATTGTTGTTAGTTGCCATCCAGTCAGTTGACCCCAATAGTGACCATATGCACAACTGAACAAAACACTGTCCAGTCCTACAGCACCTTCACATTTTTCCCTATTCCTGAAACTATAGTTGTGGCCATGGTGTAATCCACTTCCTCTGCTTCACTGCCCTTCTACCTTATGACCAGGAACTGGTCATAAAGAAGGTAATATTTTCCCTCACTGCTTTCACCTCCCTGCTTGCTGGCCACTCTGAGAGCTACTGGAACCCTGTGATATTTTTCACTGATTTTGGAGTCACACAACTTTGTAGCCCCTGGTCTGCAACCTTCCTACATCCTGCATCATCACATGTGACTGCGTGAGTCTGAACAGGGGCTTAGTATCAAGCTTATGGACTTGAGTTGGACTGGGCTGAGATGTTTTCTTGATATGTAATTTCTTCTTGATATAAAGCTCTTCCTTACACATAAAAGGTAATATTTTAAAAATCTTCATTGAACAAAGTATGAAATGAAATTCATAAGGAATTGTCTTGTGTCACACAAGAAAGAAGAAGGAAAATTTGAATCCAGGTCTGATTCTAATGTCCTTGTTTTAATATTAAATATTTTTCAAAAAAATTTTTTTTTCATTGTAACCAGATGACCTTTAGTATAAGAGCATTGTTTTTCTTATTCCAGTGCCTGAAATAAGAGAACTATTTATGTTTGTAGCAGTAGCATTGGATTTCTAAACAGATTAATTGATTCTCTATGATATCAGACTCCCATTCTGATCTTGTCAAACCATCAACCTACAGAACCCACTTAAATGTCTCTACCTGATCTAATTTACATTTCTTCTTCCTCCTTCTTTTGGTTTTAGTTAATATGATTAAGACATTTTTCAAATATGCTTGGGTCCACTGCTATATTAATAGAGATGATGTTATAAATTATTAACCTCATCTCCTGTTTGGGTGGTTTATATTTTTTTCAACATTTTAATAGTCTAGGTAAATACTAAAGAAAGTACTTCATATAAGTGTATATGAACATTTCTGGGGGGAAAAGTAAGAATTAAAAAAATTTAAAGTGCTTTTACATTACTTAGATAAATAAGGATATTTGCATATCAGAGCTCCTATATGCAGAATTATTAAAATTCTCCAAATTAGGTTGTGTTTTAGCATCTATTAAGAAGAAGAAACAAATAGATACACCTTGTATTTAGATAAGCTTATTCTCAATAATATTGTTTTTATTGTTTTTAAAGTAGAGTCTTATCAGGCAATGGGGGAAAGTTCACTTTCTATAGAAATTTTAAAATAAGAATGTCCAAAGGATGTGAGAGGCCTTTTAATGAATTTTAATTTAATCTCTTTAGATGTTAATGGCTTTTGTGGGCAACACTGTTTTCTAAATGTCAGGGAATATGGGTTCCTGTAAGTACTAGTACTAAGGAAAAAAAACATATTAAATTCAGCTCTTAAGGTGAGCCTGAATGAGAACAAATGGGAAGTTTAAGGTCACAAATCGTGTTGAGATAAATGACCCAGCACAGTGACTAATCCTGCCTTAATATGTATTCAAAAACAATGTCATCAATGTCATGCAGATTCCGGGTGAGTATAAGCTGAGCACCTCAAACCTCTCAGCATTTGTTACTTTTAAAAAGCAATATGTGGATGCAACTTATTTGTTCTTCATTGGCTCATATTATTATTATTATATGTTTTATTCATTATATTATTATACATTTTTCTTCATTCGCTCATATTATTATACATCTTATTAACATGATCAATATTGCACTTAGGCATTTTCTTAGAAATAACGTATACAATCTAATGCAACCAAAGTGCATAAAGTACAAAAATCTGAGGTAGTAAAGAGGGAAATGAATGCTGGTGATAGAAAAAAAAAAGTATATATCAGAATGGTAAATAGAGAGTGCTTTAATAATGCCCCCTAAATTATGGCATCTATGTTTTTTGTTTTTTTTTAGCAAAGATATGGACGCTAAAATGATTTTACCTTTTTATCTATTCAAAGGATGGGGGCCTCAAATGTGTATGGAAATTTTGCATTATCTTTTAGTTGTATTTTCCAGGAGCTATTGGAAGCTCCCTTATACCTATAAAGGAGCTCTGGTGACATAGTGCTTATAAGTTGTATTATGAACTGCAAGTGCAGCGGTTCAAAACTACCAGCTGCTCCACAGGGGCAAGAGGGGCTTTCTACTTGAGTAGAGAGTTAGTCTTCAAAGTCCACAGAGATAATCCTACCCGATCTTGCAGGGTCACTTTGAGTTGGAAACGACATGATGGCATTGAGTTTGAGTTTTGTTCTTCCTTTTCTACATACTAACCCACCCACCCCTACCACCAGAAACTACCATCTAAATGCTTTTTCAGTTAAATGCTTTTTAATTTAAGGTATTTTTAAAAATTTTAATAAATCATTTTATTGGGGTCTCTTATAGCTCTTATAACAATCCATACAATTTGAGGTATTAAAGAAAAGAGTAAGAAGTGGGGATATTGAAAATGAGCTTTTCAAACCAATTAGGAAAACTTTTTTTTAAGTCCAAGAGTGGGAAAATTCAGGAGGGGAGAAAGTAGAATAGATTGGAGTTAGGGAATGGGTTATCTGAGTGATATGTGGAAATCAAATGATGGGAGCAGAAGTGGGGCATTGACTAACAGGTCAGGAACAGCCTTGGTTGGAAAAACATGCCCAGGGACATTCTTTAGTAAGGAACCTGCAGTGGTGGGAACACTTGAGTGAAATTCAAGCTTTGTTCTTGCTTCTGAATGTGGCATAATAATACTGAGATGAAATTTAAAGTATATATGTTAAAAGACTACCCACCTCTCTCTCTCTCTCTCATGTGCACACACACTCATGCACCCACACTCATACACACATCAGCGCGCGCATACAGAATGTTTGAGTGAGCAGATTATGGGCAACATCTGAGTTCACAGCAAGAACATTATAGTTGTCGTTTTATCAGGTGCTTGAGTATTGTTAGGTAACAGGTCTCTTCCAGGATCTATGCCCATTGTTTTGTGTAGAAGTTAAAAAATTCTTCTTGGAAAAGAAGAATAATTCTTGTACACTTGACTTCAGTGTACAGTTTCAATATAGACCAATACCAGTGTACTTCATACATCAATACTTGTGTCCGCTTGACTGCAGAAAAGCCTAAGAACACCAAATTTCAGTGAAATTCATTGGGGTTCCTGTAAGAGAAGCAATGCTAAAGCCAGAAATATCAGTATCTTAAAGTGGCTGAATATGACAACAGATTGGTGGTTGCAAGGGCAGTGTGCCAGCTTTCTTAGAAATTCATTTTGTGACACCCCATCCTGGTGGCCTGAGGGTGACCAGAGAGAAAGGCTGTAATGATTATCAACAACTCCAAAAAAGAAAAAGAAAGAAAGAAATATTATAGTAAAATCTCTTGTACATTTTGGGTTCACAGTTGCCCAGAGGGATATGATATTTTCTCTCTCATTTCAAATAACTGTCATGCTGTTAAAAGGATCTAGGCTGTCCAATAGAACTTTCTACAGTGCTGAAACAGTCTAATCTGGCATGTTGCAATAGGGTTGTTACGAGCCGTTTATGGTTAATGAACAATTTAAATATGGCTAGTGTGATTGAGGAACTGAATTTTTCATTTAATTTTATTTTAGCTAGCTTATGCTTAAATAGCCACATGTTAGTAAGTGTATTGAACAGTGCCAATTAAGAACATCACTGGCCAGGAGCAAAGTACCTGTTAAAATTCACAGTCACTAAGATAAGACAGCTTAGTTGCTAAGACTTTATTGATGTGGAGCTTGGAGTTAAAGTATTTGGTTTGTATCTTTGCCTTAGATTAGATAGGCAAAAACTTACCTCGGGAGACAATTGGGAGTTCTAGCTTCTGTTTGGTATGTAAGTACCTAGAAAAAACAAGTTCCCACTCTTAGAAAACAAAAAGGAAACAGAGAGTCTGAAACTGTATAATTTTTTATTGAACTCATCAGGATGCTAAGACTTCAGAACTGCCAACTAACCTGAAATTTAAGTTAAGGAAGGTCATGCCTTGAAAGAGACGGAGGACACAGAGCTTGTTTATTTAAGACAGATGCAGCCAGACACTAAGATTTCTAACCAATTGGGGAAGGCTAAGTGTGAACTGGCAAGCAGATTCTGTGAAGAGAGAGATAAACAGGTATTTCACATCTACTTTCTTATTCTTTTTCAAGGGGCCTCACTACCAAGAGTTTGGAGAAAGAATTCATGGTACAGACATGGTGCAGCATTCACCCAGATGATTCTCACTCTCCCATGAATTAAAGTCTTAAACTGCTGGCAGAAGGGCAATGCACTATCATGCTTAGCATTCTGCTGAAAGTCACATCCTGAGTAATACCATTAGAGGATATGATGGATTGAATTGAAGAGCTATGGCAGTTGGGAGAAGGAAAAATAACAACTCTCTGCTTATAGAGAGACAGGTACACAGTTTGGGGGTGGACTATGAGTACAGCTTGAGCAGGAGCCTAAGAAGATCACAACTCTGGGGCCCAAGAACAAAATACTTGCCCCAAGGTGTACTGCCCAAGAAACAAAGTAAACCTGGGGGTTTATTATTGGGTAGTAGGGTACTAGTGTACTTTGAAATGAGGCATTGATTCTGGGGCGAAGTTTCTCTGGGATAGGGAGAGACACATGTCAGTCATACCTAGAAGAGTTACAATTTCAGAAACTTGAAGATGCAGTTCTACACTGTCCTGTAGGGCCACTGAGATAGAATCAACTCAAGGGCAGTTTTTGTTTTTGTTTTTTTTTCAGTTTGAGCCGACTATTTCAGCCATGGGTCAATTGTCTCCTGGGTGGTTTTCCTCTTTTCCCCGTTAACCTCTTCACTTTACCAACCATGACGTCCTTTTCCAGGCACTGGTGTTTTCTGGTAATATGGGAGCCGAAGTCTCACCAGCCTAGCTTCAACGGCGTATTCTGCTTTTACTTCTTCCAAGATAAATTTGTTTGTTCTTCTAGCAGTTCATATAATTGTTAATACTCTGCCACCACCATCATTCAAATGGACCGATTCTTCTGCTGCCTGCTTCATGCATTGTCCTAACGTTTGCATGCTTACAAGGCAATTGAAAGTGCCGTGGCTTTCGGCAGCACAGCACGCATATGCCACCACAAAATTAAAAGTTAGCAAACAAGTAGTGGCAAGATACTATCTTTTGCATTCCTAGACATACTTGGAAAATACTAACCAAAACACCAAATCCACTGTCAACGAGTCCTTTGTGATTCATAGAAAGGTTAAAATAGAGTAAAACTGCCTCCTTGGGTTTCTGAGATTGTAAACCTTGACAGGGGCAAACAGTTTCATATTTTTCCTATGAAATGGATGGTGGCCTTGAAGTGCTGACCTTACGTAACCCTCTGGGCCAATGGGCTCCTTTGTCAATAAACCAAACCCACTGTCACCAAGTTGATTCCAAATCACATAAGACAGGATAAAACCATTCTTTTGATGACCTGCACATGATCCATCAATCTTTTCAGAAAAAAATACAAGAGTAAAGTAGATCTCTGTAGAAATATATCAAAGAAGAGATCACAGGAATGTCTTTACGTATCTTGTTGCATTTCTCAGCAGAGTTCAGCAATGGCTCTATTAAATTAGCCTAATTCCATTTTTACTTTTTCTGAGTCTACTATGACAAAAGTGATTTCTAAAAGCTATTCTATTCTTATCACACCCTATTCAGTGCGGTCAGTTCTTTCACTACTCTTTAAGATGACACCCAATCAATAGTGTTTATTATTTGAAAAGCAAGCATACTGCCATAGAGAAACTCTTCCCATAGGATTACTGAGATTGGAAATATTTTCATTTTTTTTAAATACATTTATTAGGGTCTCTTACATCTCTTATCATAATCCATGCATTCATCCAGTTTATCAAGCACATTTACACATATGCTGACATCATCATTTTCAAAGCATTCTATTCCCACTTGAGCCCCTGATATCAGCTCCCCATGTTTTCACCCTCCCTCCCCTGCCCATCCTCCCTCAAGAACCCTTGATAATTTATATATTATTATTTTCATATTTTACATCAGCCTCCGGCACCCCTCACCCAATTTTCCATTATTCGTCCCCCTGGGAGGGGGTTATATCTTGATTCTGTGACCATTGCCCTCTTTCTCCCCCCACTCTCCTAATCCTCCTGGTATCTCTACTCTCATTGTTAGCCCTGAGGGTTTTACCTATCATGGATTCACTGTGTTGTGAGCTCTTATCTGTA
>NW_022103897.1:5914945-5933946 GCF_000313985.2 Echinops telfairi | reverse complement strand
GGCCTGTTTGTTGGCTTTTGCGAGTGTTTTCCAGTGGAGTCTGATGGGGTGCCACACTCTGTCTCTCAAGTTGATTTTTGGTATTTTGCGGGGATTTCATTACTCGACTCCCCCTGCTGCTCTGCTGCATGCCCTCAGTGCCTTGCTCCAGCGTGATGGGGCCAGACTGCACTATTCCCACAAAGTCTACAGTTCTGTCCCCTGCAGCACCATGGTTCAGTAAGGGACACTGTGTCCTGTGGTGGGGCCTTCCCTAAGGTCCTTTTCATGTGTTGTCTGCTCTGAGCAGGAATATCGTCCTCAGGGCTTGGTGGACCAGGATGTCCTCTCCTCCCTCTCCATCCCTTTGCATTTCCCTGGTGTGCTCTAATCCAACATGTCCCTCTCCCCAAGCTGTAGCCCCAGTGCTGTCCTCTGCAGTGTATTCTTCGGAGGGGGTGGGGGGCATGCCCACATAGTCGGGATTGGGGCCGACCCCACAGACATTTCTATTTGTTCCCTGGTACATGCCATTGTGTTGTGTTGTGTTCATGTCTTGGTGCATTGGATTGAAGCCTGGTCTCTCTCTCCCTCTCCTGTGGAGATATAAATGATACAATCCCCTTGGATAGTTTAGTGTCCTGCTCCCCAACTACCCATGTCTTTCTTTGCCCCTTTTGTTTAGTTGGCAGCTGTTGTATCCCTGGATTGGATTTGGCCCTTGCCATAGTTGCTGGACATATGTAAATGTATATGTAATGAGAGGGGAATAGAACTATGTACTCATATTTCTATGTTAAGAATTAAGGTTTCAAATGGACATTGGGCCTTGACTCAAGTACTCCCTTAACACAAGAACACTTTGTTCTAAAAATCCAGCATTCTGTGATGCTCACCTTCCCAACATGATTGCCGAAGACAGAATGGGTGCATAAGCAAATGTGGTGAAGAAAGCTGATGGTGCCTCGCTATGAAAAGACATAGCGTCTGGGGTCTTAAATGCTTGAAAGATAAACAAGTGGCCATGTAGCTCAGAAGCAACAAATCCTACATGGAAGAGGCACACCCGCCTGTGTGATCGTGAGGTGTCAATGGGATCAGGCATCAGGCATCTAAGACCCAGAAGAATACCATACCCAAGGTGAATGGGGAAAGGAGGGGGTCACAGAGTGGAAACCCAATGCCCATCTGTAGACAATTGGACATCTCTTCACAGAGGGGTCACAGAGAAGAGATGAGCTAGTCGGGGTGCACTATAGCACTGATGAAACACTCAACATTCCTCTAGTTCTTTAGTGCTTCCTTCACCCCATGATCAAGACCTTACAAAGCACATTATACTAGAGCATGCACACTGTTACCAATAAGATCCCACCACACAGTGAATCCAGGATAGATAAACCCCTCAGGGCTAACAATAAGAGTAGAGATACCAAGAGGATTAAGGGAGGTTGGGGGCATAAAGGGGGAATCGATCACAAGGATCAACATATAAGGACGAACAACAGAAAAGTGGTGAGGGGCAACGGAGGACAATGTAAAATATGAAAATAATAATATATAATTTATTAAGGGTTCCTGAAGGAGGATGGGCAGGGGAGGGAGGGTAACGAAATGGGGAGCTGATATCAGGGGCTCAATTGGGTAGAGAATGCTTTGAAAATGATGATGTCAGCATATGTGCAAATGTGCTTGCCACACTGGATGAATGTATAGATTGTGATAAGAAATGTAAGAGTTCCTATTAAACGTATTAAAAAAAAAAGACTGTCCCATGCAAACTGAAGGGTGTGGTTCAGCCCAGACTGTCCAGCATGATCAGGTCCTAATCGCACCCTATTCCTGTCCATCAGCATAGTAGAGAATGCCTTCCCAAATGGGACCATAAGCCAAAGTGTATAAAGTCCAGGAACCATAAATACAGTGATACAGATGTTCAACTCCATTAATTCTGAATTCATTTCTGAACACCAAAAACGTAGAGAAATGAACATATTTTTCCTATAAGAAATAATGAAAACCGAGTAATTTGTCCTGAGGCCCCCAAATTACCAATTATAAATTTTTTCCAGGACTTTACATCATAATGGAGGCATTCAACCTTCACACTTTGGCACTTGTCTCTGTCTCAGATACATTATCACCATGGGGTTGTTCCTGATTTATCCCCATTAAAAGTAACTTTTCAACTTCTTTGAGGGTCTGGGCTCTTTATTCATGGTTAACCAATTCACATAAAAAAAGGTGTTTTTTTTTTCGTTTTCCCCTCAACATTTTTGATAATGTCGACTTAGCCATATTGTATTCAGTCATCAAATCAGACAAGTGGGGACCTGATTCAAATTTCACAATTATTTCTTTCTTTTACTCTAGCTTCACCGCTGATACCACTAGCTTTCTTTGGAGCCCAGATTAATGGCATTCCATCCATGTAAAGGTCAACAAAAAGAGCGCAATGGTAAATGTTTTAGTGCACTAACATAAGGAATATATGTTATCTGAGCAAAAGTGGTGCTTCGAATGATGCATCACCCTTTTATGTCCTTGATGACACTCAGCCCCTACAGATATTTTCACGTCAAATTTTAGGATCAACTATGAAGCAAAGTTATGAACACCAAGCAGATTTTTTTTTTAACTATCCTGTCCTATGAGGGTTGCTGAGTCTGCATTGACTCGATGACAGTGTATTTCTTTTGGTTTTGTTTTGTTTTGCCATTGGAGTAGTGGAAAGTTTACGCTTGGAACTGTCGAGACAACCAAGGTATCACCACTGTACATCATATAAAGAAGCATGACTAGCAGGTCATATTGATTGGCCATTACTCAGGTTTGACCATCAATCTTTGTATTATCAGTCTAGTGCTTAACTATTGTGCCACTAAAACTCTTCTGGTGTCCCAGGAGGAACTCTAAAGCGCAAATATACCCCAGAATTTATTCTTATGATAAAGGAGGCTCAATGTCCCAAAGTCAATCCTCTCAAATTCCAAGTGCTAGTAGTTAGTAGGAAAATCTGAGGAAGCTGAAGGATATGTACACAGAGTGATGTGGGGATCCACATGAGACCTCAAGAGACTTTTCTACAGAAACTAACTTCAGATATGAGGTAATATCACTCTTTCTACATAGTATTTCCAGATATAGCAAATAAAAATATAATATCTACTTAAATCTCCATTTCAAATAAATAACAAGTGGTTTTGAGTGCTTATTTGGGTATGTTTATGCTAACAATGTATTAATTATTAATCTGAAATTAAAATTTAACTAGACATCCTGTATTTTACTTGACAACCCTATTTCTAGGACTTCTGTTTTGTTATCTTGTGGTATAAAAAGAAACTGAATAATCCTAAGGGTATTTTCCTAGGTTAGCAGGCACTCAAGACTAACCAGTGGTCACTTTCAAAGTGTGGTCCCACTGTGTTTCTACAAAGCAAAATAGGAAGATGAAAACCAAAGCGTGATTCATATGGTCCTTTATTTATTCAGTGATTCATATGGTCCTTTATTTATTCATTTACTCCTCTATCTTTTGTTGGAGTTTTGAAATGTTGTAGAGAAATTCCTTTATATCTTTATATTTTATAATTCCATCTTCCCACAAACTTGTTTTAAAACACTCTTGTAAGTATATACTGAGTACTATCTATGTGCCTTACCAATTAACTATAAGTCTGTCACACTGTAGTGGCTTGTGTGTTGTTGTGATGCTGGAAAATATAGTGAAATCAAATAATCATTAAAAATATGGGAAAATAGGAAAGAAAAAAATCGTCAAAATATATGTCAAAAGAGATTCTGAAACTTGCACTTGATCATTGGAAGAAATGATGATGCAAAAGAGCTGAACATGAAATGTTAAAGGGCAGCCAGAGAACACAAAATATTATAATCTTCAAGGTCCTAGAGTTTTAAAAACCCCAAACTGGAAAAACATATTCAGCATCTGTAAAGCTGAAAGACTGAAAAAAAAGTCAAGCCTTGAGTTGCAATATTAAAAGATTTTATGGGCAAAAGATTGAATGATTCAGGAAGCATCAAAAGAAAAGGGAAAGAAATCACAGAATCACTGTACCAAAAGGAACTAATGTACATTCAATCATTTAAAGAAGTACCATTTGATCAAAAACTAATGATACTATGGAAAAAGTATAAACTGCAATGGAGGTATTAATCAAAACTAAAGCTCCAGAAATTGATGGAATAGCAATTGAAATATTTCAACAAGTGGATGAAGCATTGAAAGCATTCACTCACCTAGTCAACTACCTGAGCAACTGTGATAGATTGTTTGTGCCAACATGGCACCCATAAGACGATATGGGTGGAATTTAGCCTATCAATAAAGTCGCAGCTTGATGACCTCATTTGGAGGTGCACTGAGATAAACGGCTCACTGGAGGTGGGGCACTCTTTCTCTCTGCCTTCATCTTCCTGTTAATGAGCCATGCTAAAACCTGCCAGAGCCCTGTGATGCTTTCACTACCATTGGATCCACAAGTCTTTGCACCCACCGACCTGTGATCTTCCTGCATTCTGCATCATTGCATATGACTTTGTGAGCCTGAAGAGGGATTTATGGACTAGTATCGGACTATAGACGAGTTGAACTGTGCTGGGGTGTTTTCCTGATATCAAGCTCTCTCTTATACATATATTAGTGTCTCTGGATTTGTTTTGCTAATCAAACTGGCCTAACACACCAACTGACTAGCGTAATACAAATATGAGAAGATCCATATTTGTGCTTATTTCAAAGAAATGTGGTTCAACAGAATGCAGAAATTATCATATAATATCATTAATATCACTGGGAAGTATAATTTTGCTGAAGATCATTCAACAGCAGTTGCAGCAGTACATCAAAAGAGAACTGCCAGGAACTCAAGCTAGGTACAGAAGAAGACTTGAAACAAGGGATATCATTGCTGATGCTAGGTGGATCTTGGGTGAAAGCAGAGAATACTAGGGGAAAAAAGTTTCCTTATGTTTTATTGACTATTCAAAATTATTCAATTATGTGGATCATAACAAACAACTGATGACATCGAGAAGAATGGGATTTCCAGAATACTACACTGTGCTCAGTCATTCAAACAGAATAAGGAATACTGCAGAATAAATCAGGAAAATTCATGTGTCAGCGTTGTATACTCTCACCATACTTATTCAATATATATGTTGAAGTTTTAATCAGAGAAGCTAGAACTTGTATCAGGATTGGAGGAAGGCTTATTAACAATCTGCGATATGCAGATGATACAACCTGGCTTACAGGACTTGCTGATGGAAATAAAGGACTGTCGTCTCCTATATGGATAACAAATCAATGTAAAGAAAATTGAAATCCTTACAACCCGATACCTAGGTAATGTCTTGGTAAATGTAGACGAGATTGCTATTGTCAAGGATTTCATCTTACTTGGATCCACAATCAATGCCAACAAAACCTTTCATTGGGTAGATCTGCTGCACAAGACCCCTAAAAGTCTTGAGGGGAGTAAGCACGTTACCTTGAAGACTAAGTTGTGCCTGACACAAACTGTGACATTTTCAATTATCTCATGCATGTGAAAGTTGGACATTGAATAAGGAAGATGAAAGAAGAATACAGTTCAATAATGGTCGTCGTGGGCGATGTTCCATGAACTGCAAAAAAGAACCAACGAATCTGTCATGGAAGAAATATACCCAGAATGCTCCTTAGAATTAAATATTATGAGACTTCATCTCACCTACCTTGGACATTAGGAGAGACCAGTCCCTGGAAAAGGACATTATGCTTGGTAAAAGAGAAGGTAAGTGAAAAAGAGGAGACACCGCAGGAGATGGATTGCCACAGTGACTGCAGCAATGATCTCAAACACAACCAAAATTTTGAGGATGGTGCAGGATGGGCAATGTTTCATTGTGTTGTACACATAGTTGCTTAGAGTTGGAAATGACAACTTGCACCTAACAGAAATTAAGCTCAGTGTTATATGTTAGTAATAAAATAGAAAAATCAGAGTCTATATCTTCCCTAATGGACCTTGCAGCTTTTCAAATATCTAGATAACAATGATATTTTAATTGTCATAAAGAAGCTGACATCCTATAAACACACCCTGGATATAAAGCAAAAACTACTTATGTGACTGTGGTAGTTATATAATCATTTGTCAATTTGAGAGTATTAAGAGTGAAGGGGTTGAGTCTAGCCTGTAAACCAGTTCATAGCCAGTGAAGCCTCTGTATGGATATGTCCTTCTCCTGGGGATTCTGGGAACGCCAGTATTCCTCCTTAGAGGTGGGAAAAACACTCTCTCTCTGCTCACTCACTGGGAGACATTACAGTTAACAAGCCACATGGAGACTGGCTGATGGCAGCCAGAGTCTCAGAGCTGGAGAAGCCACGTGGAGACCCCTGCCAGCACTGAGATACTTACATTGCCACTGAATCCACAATACTTTTCACCCACTAGCCTGTGATCGTCCTGCATTTGGTATCATTGCATGTGTTTCGTTAGTCTGAAGAAGAATTTATAGATTGGTATCAGATATATGGGCTAATACCGGACTTATGGATTTGATCTGGGTGTTTTCTCAATATTCAATTGCTCTTGCATATAAAGTTCTTTGTTATACACATATCAGTCTCCCTAGATTTGTTTCTCTAGTCTACCTGGACTAACACAGTGACCTACGCTGTTTTTCTTGAAATGCATATTTGTATTGATTTGCAAGTACTTGGGTGTAAAAATCATATGAGGATAGCATCTGACCTCCTGTAACTTCAGAGGGAAGAGGGACTTTTAGCATCAGCTATCCAAAGTGGATTTATAAGAGGCAGAAGACATGTTTTCATGTCCTAATGTTTTACCAATTCTAGTACCAACCCTTTCCCATGGTACTTTGATAATTTGTTGCACTAGTCACACATAATTCACAATGATACTCGCAGTTATGGTCTTTATTAGAAAAGGTTATAATTCAGGTTCATGGATGGCTTAGGATGCCCTTGGCCCCTTTGTATGGACACAACCCTATTTTAGTTAGTTTTAAAGCTCTTTAAACTCTGCCAATTAGGACGTGCCCAGAGGTACCATACTCTACCAGGAAGTTTCAGCCTGAAAACATATACAGTGAACCCTCGTTTATCGCGGTTAATCGGTTCTAGACCCTACCGTGATAAATGAAATTCCACGAAGTAGGATTCCTTATTTGTAAATCAAATATTTTCGTAGTTAGAGCATAGAGGACATGAAAAAACACCCTTTAGTCACCATTACACTCGCAAACAATTACAGTACACTGTACAAAATCAAAAATGCATCTGATACATAGCTCCGATACGTAGCGATGCAGACAGAAGCGTGTACAGTATGAGCCAATCAGTGGCAGTAATGACAGAGCATGCGCTGTTACACAAAAACCACGATAGAGTGAAGCCGCGGAAGTCAAAGCGAGAAGTGGCGAGGGTTCACTGTAGCCCTATCTCTCAAACCTATCTGTCCTGGGCAAGTACCTAGAGATGCCCATCTTCTTCAGCTCAAAGCACTCAACATTCTCATTTTGTGATCCAAGAAACCAGCCACTCGGTTTTATGCCAATCTCTTGCTTCTGCTGCCTCTGCTGTTGCCTCTTCTCTGTTGCTGCTTCTCACTGTGCTCCATACCACAGCTGTTTCCTCCATTGAGAAGCTCCCATGTAGGGATCTGTGTCCAAAGGATCAGCTCTGCTACTGGCTCTTTTTCTCTCTTGGTGGTGGTGATATCCCTGTTTCCGATGGCAAAACTGATCAATTCCTCTTTGGGGTTCCATACAGCTTAACTGCATTGCCTCACCTTACAAGTGCGCCACGCCCCTTATATACATTATTGGCAAACTATCCAATGCACTTGTGGGGTCACAAGCAGTTCATATTTTCACACTCCCATCCATTTACTTAATGGGAGTTACAAAGAGTGTAGCCAGAAGGACCATGTTAAGTCATTCATGAGGAGAAGAGGATATTATTGTTTCATATTCTTCTCTTTTGTCTCTATGGGTCATTTGATACATCTGACTTAATCTAATTTTACCAGTGAAAAAAGGAAGGGAGGCTAACTCTTACATGTGTGCTAGGCAAGATTCTTTATGTGTAGCATGTGTGGGTTTAGTTCCTTTGTTGAATAGATTGCTAAAGCATATGCTACAAAATATATGTATTTTGATATTTCAATAATAATAATAACAACAACGAATATTCGCAATAAAACAGAAGTCTTACCAAAGACAATTTTTTAACTAAAATAATTCAGAAAAAATCTCTGATATTTTCAAAAGTACTATATTCTATTTCATAAATTCATGTGTGCCACCAATCCAGTGGGTTTTTACACTGGTCCCTTAGTGTTCAGTAGTGCATTCTTTCCTATTTTTAGTTAGCACTGGTAGCACAACTTTTCTTGGAGGTAACAGACTTTTGTTATTGTTATTCTGGGTAGACTTGAGAAACAAATCCATAGACATTCATATGTGTATAAGAGAGAAATTTATATCAAAAAGCAATTGTTCATTAAGAAAACATTCCATACCAGTCGAGACTAAGTCCTATGTCTGATACCAATCTATAAATTCCTCTTCAGACTCATGAAACACATGCAATGACAACGCATGCAGGGAGATCACAGGACAGTGGGTGGAAAGTCTTGTGGATCCAGTGGAGATAGAAGCATCTCAGTGCTGGGATGGGTCTCTGAAGTGGCTCCTCCAGCTCTAGGGCTCTGGCTGCATCAGCATAGCTCCATCAGGCTCATCAGCAGTAATGTCTTGTAGGGAGTGAGTGAGTCTCCCTCCTTATCTCCTTAGTACCTCCAAATGAGGCCATCAAGTTGCAACCTGATTGACTGGCTAGATTCCACCCCTCCACAAGTTGACCCCAGATTATGTAACTCCCACCGTTATGCTACAAAGTCAAGTCCTGAACTCCTTATCTTTAATCAAAAGTTCAATATTGTCTACCCTGCTGTTGTAGGAGGCCTGGGTTTTGTTTTTACTTTTGTAAAGGACCAATATAGAGAAAGCATAAGATATTAGTGAACCTCACTAAAGCCTTCAATTTTAATTAATATGGAAATGATTTTCAGTGTTATTTACTTTCTTTAACAGAAGTTAAAAGTAGAGAAAAACAAATAAATAATAGAGAAAATTTAGGCAAAGGAAAACCAAAAATATCTACATAAGGAAACCTTGTGGAGCTTTTGAACATTTAGTCCTGTTTCTGCATGATATTTATAAAGCTCATTTTGTCCCTCAGCATATTTAAGGAGACCAAGTTTGGTAAAGCACAAATGTCACCCCAAAGAATTGGCAGTGCTCCAGTGGAATATAGATTCTAACAAAAGCTTAGCAAATAATTATATATATATATATTGCATTTGTCAAAGTGTATGCAAAACTGAAAATGCATATATATATATATATATATATATTGCATTTGTCAAAGTGTATGCAAAACTGAAAATTCCTGTCAGCTAGGTTCCTGATTACTGACCTAATATCCTTCCAGAAGCAGACCAATAACTTGGTGTCCCTTCCAATTTGTTCTTCAGCAGTAAGCAGACATGACTGACCATAGTCTAAGGTGGCCAGCCTATGAGGAATCCCAAAGAAAATCTCCTCTAGAGAACACCAAATGAATTATAACAATTGACAGTTCCACCAGATTATCTGAGTAATTTCTATCTGTCTGTTTGATGTACTTTGGTCACTTAGAACAAAACTAATATGTATTCAAAGAAGTGCAGGCTGAACTCTCCTTAGAAGTGAGGTTGGTGAGACACTGTCTCACTGACCTTGGACATATTATCAGGAGAGACCACTACATGGAAAAGATATCATGCTTAGCAAAGTACAGGGTCAGCCAAAAAACCCCCCAAAATCCACAAGATATGTTGACGCAGTGACTGCACCAATGGGCTCAAGCATAACAAAAATTATGAGGATGACAGAGGACATAGCCAGTGTTCATGCTTTTGTTTATGGATTTACTGTGAGTCAGAATCAGCTCGATAGCACCTAATAACATAATACTGGCAGCTATATCACTGGTATTTTCTAATACAAATAAGACCAAAAGTTGTAGAGATGACTTCATGGATCTTCTAGACTAAGACAGACTAGGATGAAAGGTCTAGTTTATCTACTTTGGACAATAAATTAATAAAAACTTATGAGTCACAATGGAACGTTGTGTAGCACCCATGCTTTGGACATATTATCAGGAGGAAGTATTGCTAAAGGAGGACATTATCTTTGATGTCGTAGAGGACCAAAGATTGTGACATGAATTAGCATAATAGCTATTATCGACTAAACTTGGTTATTTTATTAGGCAATTGAAAAAAAGCAGACACTGTGTGCAAGGGAAGCAGAAAGAATTATTATTGTCTAAGCAAACAAGGAGCAGCACAGGGTCTTGTGATCAATATTCCTTGGACTCCCAAAATACGGTCACTTGAGTCTCTTATATGCCTAAACTTCTGAGATTCTGATGTCTTCCTGTTCGTCCTTGTCCTTTAACCCACCTTTGTCCAAAAATAGAAGTTGGGGTGGTGAGTCATGTTTTCCCAGGTATTTCTAGATGTCATTCTTTCTAGAGGAAGGGGGAGTCACAAAGTGTTTCTATAAGGCGATTCATGAATTCCAGGTTGGAGGACATTGATATGTGGAAGTAGCATGCTCTCAGACTTGGTTTAGTCTGAAAAGTGTCTGTGACTCTTGTTTGCAGAAGAGTCTTGCAGTGAAACGCTGATGCCCAAGAATCAAGAACAGTTTCCTTCTGTTGCACATCAGGTACAATGTATTGGAGTCTACTCCATTGCAGTTGCTCATCTTTATACTTATCCATCTACCCAGCAAGTATTATAATTTCCTAAAGTATATACGAGGGGATATATTAGTTCCAAGGATTTTTAAAAGGTGGTATATGTGATATGGGGTGTTGGGAGAGGGTGGAAATTCAAGATCAAATATTTGAGACACCAGAAGGAGGAAAAAGAGTGATAGAGAGGCTATCGTCCATCCTCAAGTGAGTCCTTTCATATGTTCATGTACACTATAGAAGTGTAAAGGTTGAACATATTGTTCAGTTTTTCTGCCAACAACCAGAGTCATGTTTTTAAAACTCCAGGGCTCTTTTTCCAAGCATGTCTTCAGGTATCCATTGTTTAGAAGCTATTCATCATTGGGCTCTTTTATCGAGGATATCTAAATTTTAAACAAAGGGTCAAAACTTTGGACCAAAGAAGTGAATTACTGAAGCTTGGTAGACAAACAGTAGATGTGGGATATTTTGAATAGTTATTTCAATTTCATAGGACTTCTGGTGGCACAACTTCCATCAGAATTAGGACAGCGCTGCTGGTACTTACAGAGAAGAACAATATCTCTTGGCCTGAGCTTTTGGAAGAAAGAACAACTTTTTAGCGCTTCCTCTTATCTTCAAATTATAGTTCTTCAAATTGTAAAGAGTCACCTTTAATTTATTTTCTCAAAGGACAGAGACTTAATCTTCCAGGAACAAAAGCGATGAGCTATTAAACTATCACATGCAAATATATGCTTTAGAAAAAAGACCAGCCATTCTGCTACTAGTGCCATATGGTAAAATTCAAAATTTAAAAGTGTTCTTTGCATCCAAATCATATGTAAATGAGCTATCCCTGGAGGTTAAGTCAGTTCATTTCCTCCTCACAGAAGAGTCCTATGGAATAGGTCATTTCATCTTAAAAGCAGTATTCATGAATGCTGGACAAATTGACTATAGAGAATATTCATTTCTAAGGAGAAAGTTGTTTCTTATGTCCCAAATTTGAATACCTTTTATAAACTAAAACCCACTGCCATCAAGCCAGTTCTCTTATTAACCCTATATAATGTGATTATTCTTGGACTGTGATCCGCATGATCAGCAGTTTGAAACCATTAGCGGCTCCTTTGGAGGAAGACTGGGCTTTCTTCTCCCATTAACAGTTACAGTCTCAAAAACTCATAGGGGGTCACCATGAGTCACCAATGACTCAATGGTAAGGCTGTAAATCTAAAATGAGATAGTCTCATCTTTCTCCCACAAAAGGGGCTGGAGGGTTTGAATGGTTGTCCTCATAGTTAGCAGAACAATGGTGCTACCAGGGAGACCCATTTAGTAAGTCTTCAACCAGAAAAAGACCAGACAAAACCAAACCTAAACCCACTGCTAGCAGGTCAGTTCCAAATCAGAGCCATCCTATATGGTTTTGAACAGCCAACTTGTGACTCACAGTCCTAAACTTACCCCACAGGGCCATCAGGGATGCTTAAACAAACAAACAAGCAAACAAGCATGATGCCACGTCACTACTTAATAGGATCCTGCTTGGATCCCAATCAATGATCATGGAGTAATAAAGAGATCACAAGACCCACCCCATGGGGTAACTCTGCTGTGCAAGACCACTTTAAAGTTTTGAAAAGCAAAGATGTTACTTTGAGGACGAGGGTGAGCCTCACCCAGGCCATGCTCTTTTCAATCATGCTTATGAATTTTGGACATTCAATAAGGAAGACTGAAGAAGAATGGTGCTGGCGAAGAATATTGAACGTTCCATGGACTGTCCAAAGAACCAACAAATCTTGGAAGAAGTTCAACCTGAATGATCCTTCGACTGCTGTGAGAATAGACAAGTCCCTGGCGAAGGCCATCAAGCTTGGTAGAGAGGTATGAAGAAAGAGGAAGTCTCTTGATAAAAGATGGATTGACACAGCGGTTGCAACAATGGGCTCAATTCTGATTCAGGGCAACCCTATGCTCAAAGGCAATCATTGCAAGAATGGCAAAAGACCAGCCCGTGTTTTGTTCTGTTGTGCTTAGGGTTGCTCTCAGTCAGAACCAACTCAATGGCACCTATCAACCTAACAACTTAAGGGGACATGCAACGCAAAGAAAACTCACGAAATCACGATTGTCATGATCAATTCATCAGAAGGGACTACCAAAGTAGGAAAAGGACCATGATTGAGATGCATTGTACATAAAAATGTTTACAAGGTTGGTTCAGGGACCCTCCTGACCAACTTCTTGGTCTGAGAGTGACTCATGGCCTGGATTGAGAGGTAGGGCCCTTACTAACCCAATTTCCATCATAGACACATCAAGGTAAGTTCCTGAGGGGGAGGCTCCCCCTCCCTCCACTGGCTAGGGTAGGTGTAGCAAACATCCGTTAAGGGCAAAGTTTTCCACATTGCTGAGAAAGAACTCAATGGATGTTGAAGCTGTGTGGAGTCTCAAAATGGATTTAGAGCTCCCACTGTAAACCATCAACTTCTGCAAATGTAGTGCTCAGAATTTAAACTCTAATACACTTAATCAACAAAACAGTAACATATGTTCAAAAAATATTAAAAATTTATTTTAAAAATCAGACATACTCCATATGTATTGCTGACTTCAATGGGAAAATCTCTTTTCAACCAGGTGTATGTACATCATTCTCTCTCTTAGCTTTCCCTTTTGAAAAGTTTATTATTAATCATTCTGTAGTTCTTAGTCATTGAAGAAGAGAGAAAAGAATGCTGTCAATTTCAAATAGTCTGCTACTGACACATTAGAAGAGGATTTAATTATTCTGCCATAACAAGCTAGAAAAGCAAAATAAACACACAGTACAGACAGGCTCTCAGCTACCTAAGAGCTCATGCACTATAAAGGCGCTTGAATAATAAGTCCTTAAATAATAAATTGATATGGGGAAGAATAATGATGCCCAGGTGTGAAACCTTAATCTAAGAGCTGGGCTGCATACTCAATGGCATAATTACCTCTATTACCACATTCTGGTCTAACATAAGGGTTCGAGTCATGGAAACCGGATAGAAATGAAAGACAAGCCGTGTTAAAATCAGAAGACCAAACAATAGAGACCAGGTAGCTAAGTAGCTACTTGAAATATAAAAGCATGCTTCCATTTCATATGAGACATTCCATTTAAACATGTGCCATACTCGGTCTAAACCTCAAAAGCAAGTGTTAAGAAAAGGACTTCAGTGTTCTTACTCAGTTAAGTTGTCTCTAATTTCTAAATAATACCTCATACTATACCATCACAACTAGATTTTGTTGTTGAAAATGGCCTATCTATGTACGTCTTGAGGTTTCTACTAGCAGGGTTAGTAATGGCAGGCTTCCTAATACACCCTTTTGTGTTTCTCTTCTAATTGGTATATGAATTCAAACCATAATTTACTTAAATGACTAACACGTGATCTATTGTAGATAGTAATATTTCTGGAATTCAGATTTCTTAACTTCAAAAGTGCACACTACTTATTAAAAGGGGGGCAAGGGTAGGGGAGTTCAATAAGCACTATATCTTTTTGATATAGCACTAACATCTTTTTGATTTTTTATTTTCATCATCAGGATTAAAGAAGAGCATATCTCACTGGTTCACAATTCTAAAATCCAAGTAGCACTGAATACTGAAGCTTTTCAATTTATTTGGCAGTGAAACCTGATACTACTCACACACTTCACTACAGAAATATTAATAATACATATGATTACATGTCATTGCTCCAAATTTTTGTGATGCTACAAAACAGATGGGATGTGTACCATGTTGTTTTTTGAAAATCTGAACAAAAAAAAATATCCTTCACTCTGTAAAATTTGTCCAAGGATTTCAGAAAAGGGATAGTAAACTTGTTCCTATACTTGTATTTTATTGAATTCCAGCTTGACCCAGCTGAACAGTTGGGTTCGGTGGCACTTAGAACTCCCTGGAGGCACCACAGAAATCAACCTGATTCTGAAAGCTCACAGCCTGGAAATCCCTAGGAAGCAGTTTTACTCTGCACACAAGCAACTGTCACAAGTTTTGAATTGACTTGATAGCAACTAACAATAACAGCAACCAATATATATATATGACTGAAAGCTGCCCCAACACATACATTACAAGCAACCTTTCGAGAGTCACTGCAACCATCTTTTCTGAAATGTGTTACCACATATAGACCCTCTATCTTGGGCCTCTCTGGCATCAACAAGGAGTCGTTTTTGTCCGGAAGATGAATTCATTACAGCATAATACTAACAAACATGAGCCTAATGTTCTTCCACCCATTTAATGAGTGTGATTTAGAGGAATGCATATGAGGGGTTACCCAAAAAAATCTGAATTATTTTCCCAAAGCTATGCATTTAAATTTTTTTTTTTTACAAAACAACCTTATCACCTTCAAAGTACTCTCCATTGCACTTAATACATTTGTAAACCTGTGATTCCGTTCTTGGAAACATGTTTCAAAGTCATCTGTCTGGATGACTGACAGCACCTCCCTCATTTTTTTCTTCACCTCTTCTAAGTCATCAAAACGCTGTGCTTTCACATCCCTCTGCATTCATGAAAACAAAAAGAAGTCACATGGACTGGGGCCAGGTGAGTAAGGGGGGTTGTGCAAGAGAGGTATGCAATTTTTTTGCAAAAAAACTAGCACACTGAGATGGCTGCATGAGCAGGCGCATTGTCGTGGTGTCAAAACCAGTCCCCCATCTGCCAGGCTTCTTTTGTCACACACTGTTTCACAACCTCTAAATCAGTGGTTCTCAACCTGTGGGTCACGACCCCTTGGAGGTCGAACGACCTTTTCAGAGGGGTTGCCCAATTCATAACAGTAGCAAAATTACAGTTATGAAGTAGCAACAAAAATAATTTTATGGTTAGTGGGTCACCACAACATGAGGTACTGTATTAATGGGTCATGGTATTTGGAAGGTTGAGAACCACTGCTCTAAATAGACTAAGCTTGATTAACAGTCTGACGTGGTGGAGTGAACTCCAAATGCACTATTTCCCTCACATCAAAAAAATAAATGGGCATCATCTTGATTTTTTGTTCAATTGATGAGTTTTGTGGGAGTAAATTGAGGATGGCATCTTCAACTGGTTGATTGATGTTTTAGCACCATGTCTTGTCACTCATAATGACTATGGAAAAAAGTCTGGGTCACTTTGGAGGCAGTTCTTTCAAAGCTAGGCATGTTTCCACTCCACCCACATTTTCCTGGTCAATCAGAACCGAGGCACAAATTTCACAGCTTCATTCCCAAATCTTCCATTAAAATTCACTGAACCTAGCTCCAAAACAGTTTGTATAACTTCACAACCTCTTCAGTGATCCCTCATCAGTCTTCAAGCACAAGTGCATGAATTTTGTTGACATTTTCATCCATTTCAAAAGTTGATGGATGACCAGAACCAGGTTTGTCATGACATTTCACCTTTTTTGAAATGAGAAAATCACTCATACACTTGAATTTTTCCTATAGCGCTGTCCTGGTAAGCTGTTTAACATTGCAACAGTTTCTGCGGCATTTTTTTTGGAGCAGGAGACAAAATTTCACAGCTCTTCTCTTAAATCGGCCATCACAAAAAACAAGGTTCCAGGGAAACTGTTCTTATGAAAAAATTCACTCCCTCCCACATGACACAACTGGATGCACTAACTCAGAGAGTTTTTGGATGTTTGCCTCGCAGTAAAAATGCGTACTATGACAGGTCTGCCCAACAGAGCATTTTCCATTTTGGGGGGTTACCCCTCGTATATTTTAGTACTTTTGTCAGTTCTATTGTTTTGCTATTCTGATATTTGGACTCCCAGAAAAATCAGTCCAATAGTGGTATCCCTGTTAACAGCTCATCTTCTAATTGAAAGATTGGAAGTTCAAACACACATATGAGAAAGAAAGACAAGGCAATATTCTCTTGCTAACATTACACCCTAGGAAAAGCCTAAGAGCTAGTTATATTGTCCATGGAGTTGCTGTAAGTCAAAAGATAGACTCAATACATCATAATAATGTCTATAGGTCTATGTGTTTGCTTGGAATAACATTAAACAGAAGAAATTTCTAACCATCATCTAGGATGTGGGCTCCAAACCACAATTTCTTATTCTACCTAAATTCAGCATATTTGGGTATTTATCTTACAACAAACATGTCTAACTTTCTTAATTAAAAATTACTTTATAAAAGTTTAAATTCCATTGTATTATTTAGCATTATTTTATTATCTAGACATCAATTCTATATCTCTGATATAGTAGTTCTTCAGTCAGCATTTCTTCTCAGCCATGCTAACAGACATGCCTCTCTCTGGTCCTTGGCCCTTCTGCCACATAGCCTCTTGGTGTCCACTCTACTTGGGCAACTGTTACAAAGTTCTGTTTTATTGACTAGGCAAATGTATTCAACTATGTGAATCATAACAAGCTATGGATAGCATTGCAAAGAATGAGAATTTTGGAATATTACATTGTGCTCATGCATAACCAGTAAATGGGCCAAGACGCAGTCATTTGAACAAAACAAATAAATATTGTGTGCTTTAAAGCTAGGAAACCGAATATGAACAATAATATTAATATATATCTAGAATGAAATTTATAACCTCTATAGTTCACTAGCGGGAGCCCTAGTGGTTATAAGTTGGGCTGTGATCTGCGTGGTCGGAAATTAGATGGAAACCACCAGTAGCTTCGTGGGAAGAAGACTTGGCTTTCTACTCCCATAAACAGTCTTGGGTAGTGATCCTATGAGGATAAGTGGGGTAGTAAGGGGGAACCGATCACAAGGATCTACATATAACCCCCTCCCTGGGGGACAGACAACAGAATAGTGGGTGAAGGGAGATGTCAGACAGTGTAAGACATGACAAAATAATAATAATTTATAAATAATCAAGGGTTTGTGAGGGAAGGGGAAAATGAGGAGCTGATACCAAAGTTTCAAGTAGAAAGAAAATGTTTTGAGAATGATGATAGCAACAAATGTACAAATGTGCTTGACACAATGGATGCTTGTATGGACTGTGATAAGAGTTGTACAAGCCCCCAATAAAATTATTTTTAAAAGAAAAAAGGTTAGTCTTGGAAACCCAAAGGGATCATGATGAATCAGCATTGACTCGATGACAGTGATAGTTCACTATAGTTATAATAATATCATTCTTAAATTATATTATTTTAGAATTATTTTAGTCATCTGGTTTTTGCCGATTATCTCCTTAGAGTATTTTGTTGTTGATAGGTAGTAGTAATTTAGTCATTTGCAACTCGTAGAAACCATAAGAAAAACAGAAGGGAACACTGTCTGCACCATCCTCATAATTGTTATGTACAATTCCATTATGTATAATTGCTATGTATAATTCCATGTACAAAGCCACAATATCATATCCATCTTTGAGAAAGACTTCCTCTCTTTTTACTTACCCCCCATTTTATGGAGCGCAAAGACATTCCAGGGACTGGTCTCTCCTGACAAAATGTCCAAAGTGAATGCGACAAAGTTTCCCCATCCTTGCTCCTCGGGAGCATTCTTCCAAAACAGATTTATCTGTTCTTTTAACAGTCCGCTGAATCTACAGAATTCTTCCCCAAAATGTCCAAAGTGAATGCGACAAAGTCTCCCCATCCTTGCTCCTCGGGAGCATTCTTCCCAAACAGATTTATCTGTTCTTTTAACAGTCCACTGAATCTCCAGAATTCTTCCCCCAAATCACGATTCAAATACATCAATTGTTTTGCAGTCTTCCTTAGTAATTGTCTAACATTTGAGGCATGTGTCAGGTACATATTAGTCCTCAAAGTAACACCCTTATGCCTCAACATTTTAAAGAAGTCTAGTACAACACATTTGCCCAATACAAAGCATCCTTTGACTTCTCGAGTGCTGCTTTCATGAATGTTGATTTGGGATCCAAGAAAATGAAATCCTTGAAAATTGCAATCGACAACCCTGAGGCACACTTTTCCTGATCTTCACCCACATAGTATTCCATTGTTCTTGTCCAATAAAGGTCTCTTGGACAATGGACAGGTTCTCTAGGAGCACAATGAGCTGTCCTGGAATTTTTCATCTTTCCTGTGTTGCCTATAGTTTATTTTGGTCCACCCAGTTGAATGCCTTTGCTTAGTTAACAAAACACAAGGAAACACCTTTCTGGAAC
>NW_022103897.1:5912324-5913513 GCF_000313985.2 Echinops telfairi | reverse complement strand
TCTTGGAACTCACAAGGGCAATTCTACCCTGACCCTATAAGGTAGCTGTGAGTTGGGATCAATTTGACAATGAGAGTTTTGTTTTGTTTAAAACCTCTTTACCTCTGATTATAGTCTCATTTTGGAGTTTTATCTTTTAAGCTAATGAGGTAGGGTCACAATGGGCTCTATCCTGAGACCCCAGCATATTAAAAAGCGTGCTCTAGTCATCACTCTTTGTCTCCTTGGGGAGTATGGCCCAAATAGTAGTTGTCATCTGTGATAACTGTGTTCAAACCAGAACTACAATGCAATTTTAAGCTGTTTCCTTAATAGGCAAACAGAACTTCTTGGTTAATTAAGGAAACCAGGAAGCTGAGGTCAAGAAGCTGCTGAGTATAGAGATGACCTGCCTAAAGTGTGCAGAATTGAACATCCTGTCCTCTTCCTAAACATTTGACATCAGAAAGCAAAGACCACACCTTCATTACAGTCCAGATATGGACAAGACTCCTATGTTGTGATATTTCCACCTTTATGAAATATCTTATAATATTTTATTACCTTATTAACTTATTTGTTTTTTTAAATAACACATAGAAAAGCCTCTAGTGAGACCACTTTCCGTCACATTATACAAGGGGAATTTGAAATGGAGCATCATCATATTTTATAATTTAATCTTAATATTAAATTTGCTAATAGAAAGAATGTAGGATTTTTTTTAATGTACTATGAACTGGTAACACAATGGTTGAAGTCCTTAGCTACTACTGCAAAGGTTCCTCGTTCAAACCCATCAGCTGCTCCTTTGGCAATCTACTTGGCAATCTCACTTGACAATCTACTCCCATAAAAATGATAGTCTAAAAAAAAAAATGATAGTCTAGGAAATATTATGGGGAAGTTTTGCTCTAATACTTGCTTGTCTAATAAAACTCTAATGATTGTGAGGTTGTGGCTCATTGTCCCTCACTTTGAGTAGCAAAATTCCAGAAAATTGAGCATATAGATAGGGATGAATCATAGGCCCAATTCTTTCCTGCTTACTTTTCCTTTTTGATCCAGTTATATTAGAAAAAGAATAAAATAGCACAAAAAAAGTCACTGCCAGCAAGTCAGTTCCAACTCACAGCAACCCTATAGGACAAGATACAACTGCCCCCGTGGGTTTCCAGTTACTTTTGTAATTCTCCATCAAAGTAGAAAG
>NW_022103897.1:5907550-5912099 GCF_000313985.2 Echinops telfairi | reverse complement strand
CTAATTAGGTGTCCATTTGATGGGACAAAACAAAAAAATTTAGAATTATGTTGAGAAAATCTCATCCTGATGGAGAGAAATATGTTATGGAGCTAATCTGTGGGGAAGTTTCAGTTCCCCAAGTCATGTCTCAAATGTTAAGAAGTGTGACAAAAGCGGTTTCCTAAAACTTGTGCCCAACTGTCATGCTAAACCCACAAGCAGTCTTTGTATGAAAATAGAATCATATATATTACTTATGATAACCCCAGCATCTTCATTCTCTAGCCCTTACAAACCCACAGACAGAGATGCCCTATCTACCTTGAGAGCTACTTCTACATCAATTACACCTGTTGGAGACGAAAGTTTTAAGCCTATGGTTCATCATTCCTTGCAGAAAAGATGTGCACACATGCAAACACACAAAAGAAAAAGGGTACAGTAAAACCCATGAAATCCACAGTATATCAATCATGAAGTAAAAATAATCAATCTCTCAAGATAAGTGCCTTAGCAGGGAACATCCCCACTTTTATTAAAGACTAAAGACCTGTTGTATTCCCTGAACAGTTTAAAAAGAGAAGCATGTTGACATCAAACATGCAGCCACATGGAATAAATTAGGTCACTCTTCGTGTTACAGTTTAAGATTTCATAAAGTGAAGCTTGTGGTTAGATCATGTGTTTCAGTCTGAAGGGCTGGTTGATGACTTCCCAATCGCTTCAGTATTATGCCACGAGTGATTATTTACCCAAACGCCGCCACTACACTCTTCAATCTGGTCTGAATTATCCAGCCTACAGTTGTTAGACCCCTCCATAGTTGACTCTCAATAAGCAAATACTTGTGGTGTGTTTTAGGGCTGTTTGACTGATGGTACCTTTGGCTCAGGACAACATTCCATGAAGAAAGAGAGAGACTTGTGGCCCCTAGGTTAATATGTCACCTGTAATGGTGTTTCATTGAGAGTGCAAAAGTTTTCTGTTGTGTTTTGTTTGGTCTTATTTTAAAAGACTGAGTGACAACTAATGGACAGTTGCTCAAGAAGACAATTCTTCACAAGGGACTAATGAGAAATTTTTCTTCTCTATCCTCTCCCCCTTTGTCCTATTTGAGGGCCCCAATGCTAAAGCACTGATGGATTTTCAGATACACAGGAAACAGAGAAGGAAGGGATTTCCTTTATACATATGTAAGGTCTTCAGATGCTTCGGTGTCTGAACTTCTTAGCACCAATCTGGGCATAGACTGAAGCACTTGGGAGCTCGCGTTAGCAAGACATGTTTATTCATCTCAATATCTTCCTGTTTCCAGGATTAGAGGCTGTCAAAAACAAAGACATCAGCAAATCCATGCTGTCTGTCTTGTTTCACTTAATTCATTTTGTTTGCAGTCATAACAAGCATGTTATTTATTTAGTTGTAAGTACATACCAAAGTAAGGATGCATTCACTTTAATCCTTTAATTTAACAAGATCACATACTTTAGGAAGCCAGAGGCTTTACAGCCAGATTAGAATAAAGAGTTCTGTTTCCTCTTAGATTAAAATAGATATCCTGAATATTTGATTTGTGGTATATCATTATGTTTGAAATTCGGATGCTCACTTGCTGAGGTCTAAATTAGTATGTTTATTAAATTCCCTCTAAGTGGTATTTTACCCACGGTGTTTACATTTAGAAGCATCTTTCAAGATAAAGTCTGTCACAAAAAGGGAAAACTGATTTTCTGCCTATAGTTTTTCCCTAAGATCTATCTCTCAACAGACATAAAGCAGACATGCAAATACACACAGACCAACAGAGAGAAAGAGAGAGAGAATGCTATCTTTTGTCCCTTAAAAATCTGTGGTGACCCTTCAGTCCACAAAACTTGGTTCCATTTTTTAGCATCAGGAAATGGAATGCATCCATTTGTTTCTCTTCTAATTCCAGTTAAAATCTCTCATCCCATGCGCTCTCTTATTACTCCTAGGAGGTCAGGCTGGGTTTGCATTCAAAACTTTTTCTAGCCTGATAAATTTTAGGCAGAAAAAACCTTTTGAACAAGGAATTGTTTACTTGGCAAACCACAATTCACAGATCTAGCCCTGAGGTATAGTTTGAAATAAACTTTAAATAAGTAATCAGTTTGGTTTGAGAAAACCACCCACAAAGTACTTTAATCTATGATGGAAATTTGAATGGTTTGAATAACAAAAGACTATCAAAAATAGCAAAGTCATTTCTAAGAATGTTCTGGAGAGACCAGCTTTTATCCAGATGTCTTGCTGCTGGCCAGTCTGGCTGGCTTACATGCAAATGAGGATGAAATCTAACGAGCTGAGAGTGCTGAGTGGTTAAGGGAAGGCCTGATGGCCAAAGTTCTGTCTTCCAGAATCTACCTCAATGGTTACCCTTCCCAGCAAGGTCTTTTCTTTAGCCAGAAAAATACATATGTAACTTGTCTGAGCCCCTGAACCATCTGTCTAGTCCCTTTACTGGTGACTCCCCCACCTTCACTTACTCATTCCATCAAACCATTATACTCATTAACACTGAGCAGGCCTGATGGGTCAGGTTAACTCATCCCAACTGGAAGTTTGGAGGTTAGAAGCAGTGATTTTGGTCAAAGGGACGGAAGAGAAAGCAGTGGAGAATGGACAAGTGTCTGAGAGAAAGAGCTTGAGAACAGTGGACATACAGACCCGCATCCACATTGCCCCTACATCCGCCTCCGATGTCAGATAATGTTCTAAATATCACTCATGGTGGTCCATTTGCTTCTCCCGACAACTCCAGCACTCAAGTGCTATTAGTATAATTACCTCCATTATACAGGTGGGAAAACACAGGTCCTAAAAGTTGGGCTGTAAAAATCCAGCGTGAATATACATGGCGGTTGTTAAAAACTAATTTTCTTTTTAAGGGGAATGAGGTAGCTAGAGAAAAGGAAACAGAGAGGGCATGGAAAATGAACGTTGCCTGACTCACACTTTGCCTGGCAGGTTTCTGCCCTTTCCAACATGCTGCATGCAGCTCCAGCCTGCTAAACTATGTCCTATAGCAGTTGCTCCTGCAGCCCTGTCTGGAGATTAATGAACAGCTGCTCGAGTAGGACCACAGGGCACGTTCATCTCCAGCACAACAGAAAGGAGCAATCAAGCAGAGAATATTAATAACAAGCCAAATCCTCATCTTTTGGAACTGCAACGGAAACTCGGGTTATTTGTTTCAATATGTTTTCATTCTCACATGAGCAAAATTCCTTTGAGCTAACTTGGTAAGAATTCCGTCTGCCGAGAATGACTTCCATTTACCAGAAACGGACTTTTCCCCCTTTGCTTTATATTTTCCAAGGCAAGGCACTGTTTTGATGTTGTCACATCAACAATATGCATTCACTACCCACAAAGTCTTGGAGGAGGCTGGAATACACCAGCAGAAACTGTGTTCAACTGAAAATTAAGGAAACAGGTCCTATTCTTTGTTCTCTAACTCTTCTCGGGGACCCCTGATTTAACCCATGTTTCTCGGACTCTCCCCTTTAAACGTTTATAATCTCTCAGCTCAGCTTTCCCTTCAGCTCTCACACACACAACCTGAAGATCCCAGAGGTCACAGACATACAGTATTGTGGCTCCTAGTTGAAGAAAACAGAAGGAGGAGTGGACACCTCTCAAATTGTTATTTTGGTATTGAATAGAAATGTAGTGTTGTTAAAAATAGTAAAACTTAGTGCAGTCCTACCCACCTGTGTGTGTTGATGCTACAAAAACAACAACAACAGCACTAAATTATCACAAAATCTCAAATGGTTTAAGTTACTCTCTGTTGATCATTTGATTTGAGACAGCACTTAGCCTGCATTAATTCACTCCAAACACTTGTAAATACATGCTTATTTGGGGGTGGGGAAATAACACACCTCATTTTCTTCACTCCCAGGGTTTTTCTGTAGCTATTAGGCACCTCTTCTTAGGTTTTCCCAAATCTGGTTTCTTTTCCTCATGTTAACAGATCTTAGTTAAAATGTCACCTCCCCCAAGAAGCCTTCCCTAACTTCCCAGTTTAAAGTTACTCTCTATAATCTGTTATTATCCTTTAAAATTTTCTTCATAGAAAGTATAACGAGTATAATCAATGGCACTGGGTTATATTTGTGGAAGTTGTGGAACTGGAGAATGTTTTGTTGTGTATATTTTGAGTACAAAGAAGAAAAACATGTTCTAGAATTGAATGTGGTGGTAATTGTACAGCTCTTGGTATGATGGAATTATTGAATTATATTTCATGTGGATAAAGAGTGCTAATGAAAGCGATTAAAAAGTATCTCTAGTTGATTTTTTAATTTGTTATTTTTTTAATTGTCTATGTATCAGGATGTTTTCACTGAGGTACCAATATATGACAAATAAAAGATATCAACTCTGACAATCAGAAAGTTTAAAATAAGGAAGCTAAGAATAGATCAGATCAATTTCTCTTCAACTTGACTGTGCATAAAAAATCCCCAAGGGAATATTATTAAAATATGAATTCTGTTTGGACAGGTCTGAAGAGAGGTCCCAGATTTTGCATTTTTTT
>NW_022103897.1:5902284-5906379 GCF_000313985.2 Echinops telfairi | reverse complement strand
GTGTTCTTGCATTGAGTAAGTACCTGACAGATTTTGCATTTTAAATAAGCTCCCAAGTAATATTGGTGCTGCTAGTCCACAGATGGGGAGCCCTGGTAGTGTAGGTGTTACATGTTGGGTTGCTGAACTCACTGTCAGCACTTTGAAACCACAGTTGCTCCTCAGGAGAAAAATGAAGTAATAAGAGATGACTGTGAGAATATGTGTTGGAGGAGGCTGTTTCCCAAACACAAGCCTAGTGCAAAAGACTTCAAGTGGACAGCCTCAAGTTTGCCGTGTGATTGTGAGGACAGAATGGATTGTGTTTGATTCCCATCTTGGAATTATAGCAGATTACAGACTGAGCTACTGGTTGTTCTGATGACAGTTACAAAGAAGAGGTGATGCGCTTATATCAACTCAACCCCCTGCCCTTTGTCTTGGAAAATATGTGTGAAAAAAGTACTGCATGCAGAAAATAAGCTGTCTCCAAGGAGCATCAGTCATGGGAGGATTTTCTGATCCAGTTCCTCCCCTCCACCTTAATGCTCTGCAGCTGGAAGAATTAAAACAGTCATCTCTAGGTGGAAGGGAATGTAAAAAAGGTAAAGGCACCTAGCACAATCTTGCTTAGACAATAGTCTAAGTATTTTGCCTTAGTATTTCACCTAAGGGCAGCAGAACCTGTAGGCTAAACAAAGACTGTGTTGTCACCTTCCCCAGAGGTGAGAGAGGGAGAAAATCTTTCCTAGAACTGGCACAGACATCTAGCCTTATAAACTGTGAAAGAATTAATTTATGTTTGCTTAAGCTATTCATTTGAGGTTTTTCTGTCATTGTTGCAGTTGTTCTTAGTGCCGTCAATTTGGTTCTGACTCACAGTGAACCTATGTACAACAGAACGAAACCCTATCCAGTCCTGTGCTGCCTCACTATTGTTCTGCTGTTGGAGCCCATCAATGCAGCCACTGTGTCAATCCATTTTGTTGAAAGTTCTTCATCTTTTTCTCAGCCATACTACTGTACCAAGCTCGATGTCCTTTTCCAGGGATTAGTCTCACCTGACAACATTTCCAAATTATGTGAGACAAAGACTCACCACCCTTGACTCTAAGGAGAATTCTGGCTGTTTTTCTTCGAAGGTATATTTTGTCCAGTTGGGAAGATTTGGGTCTTCTTGACAATGAGTTGCAATCCATCCTGAAGGCTGCAATCCTTGATCTTCATCAGCAAGTGCTTTGAGTCTTCCTCACTTTCAGCAAGCAAGGTTGTATCATCTCAGGTTGTTAATGAACATTCTTCCAACACTGATGCCAGTTCTTCTTCATATAATCCAACTTCTATAATTATTTGCTCAGCATACAGATCGAATAAGTGTTTAACCCTGGCACATATTTTTCCTGACTTTAAACCATGCAACATGCCTTTGTTCTATTCAAACAACTGCCTCTTGATACATGTACAGGATCTGAATGAGCACTAGTAGTTTTCTGGGATTCAAAATTCTCCTCAGGACAATCCATAATGTGTTATGGTCCACACAGTCCAATGCCTTAGCATAGTCACTAAAGCACAAGTAAGCATGTTTCTGGTATCCTCTGCTTTCAGCCAAGATTCATTTGACTTCAGCAATGATATCCCTCATTCCATGCCCTTGATTGAATCTGGCCTGAACCTCTGGCATCTCCCTGTCAATGTACTATTGTCACCATTGTTGGATGATCTTCAGCAAAATTTTACTTGCATGTGATATTAATAATATTGTTCTATAATTTGATCATTCTGTTGGGTCACTTTTTTGTGTGTGGAATGGGTACAAAGACTTCATCCAGTTGATTAGTCAGGTAGCTGTCTTCCAAATTCCCTGGCATAGACTAGTGAGTGTTTCCAGTGCTTCATCAGCATGTTGAAACATTTAAATTCATGCTCCATCAATTCTTGGAAACTTGTTTTTGGCAAATGCTTTCAGTGAAGCTTGAACTTCCTCCTTCAGTATCATTATTTTCTCACTGATAAGCTGCTTCCTGAAATGGTGGAATGTCTACTAGATTTTTTTTGGTACAGTGACTTTAGTTATTCCATCTTCTTTGAATACTTCCTGTATCATTCAATACTTTTCCCAGAGAATCTTGCAAGATTCTAAGTCTAGGCTTGAATTTTTTCTTGAGTTCTTCCAGTTTAAGATATGCTCAGTGGGTTCTTTATTTTTCATTTTCTCATTCTAGTCTTTGTATATTTCATTATAATATTTTACTTTGTCTTTTAGTGCTACCCTTTGAAATTTTCAGTTCAGCTCTTTGATTTCATCAATTCTTTCATGTGCCTCAGCTACTCTATGATTAAGAGCTAGTTTCAGAGTATATCTGACATCTGCTTTGAACTTTATTTCCTGTCTTTATAATGACCTTTTGCTTTCTTTATGTGGGATGTCTTTGATGCCCTCCCACAGCTCATCAGGCCGTCTGTCATTAGTGTGAAATGCATCAAAACTCTTTCTGAGATGTTCTGAAAATTCCGGTGGGATATACTCAAAGCTGTATTTTGACCTTGTGGACTTGTCTTAATTGTTTTCAACTTCAACCTGAGCTTACATATGAGCAATTGATGGTATGTTACACAGTCAGCCCCTGGCCTGATTTTAGCTGTTAATATTGCGGTTCTCCCTCAACTCTTCCAACAAGCATAGTCAATATGATTTCTGTGTATTCCACCTGGAGAAGTCCAAGTGTATACTCACCTTTTGTGTTGTTGATAAAAAGTTATTTACAAAGAAGTCACTAGTCTTGCAAAATTCTATTATTGGCTCTCCAGCTTATTTTCTACCACCACAGCCATATTTTCGAACTACTATTCCCCCTCATTGTTTCTAACTTTTACATTCCAAATGCAAATAATTATCAATATATCATTTATCACATGTTTGATCAATTTCAGACTGAGAAAATTGGTAGAAGTCTTCAACTTCTTCACCAGCTCTGGTGGTTGGTGAATAATTTGAGCAATAGTTGTATTGATTGAATTTTTATGAATTCTGATAGATATAATACTATCACAGACACAGTTGTACTTCAGGATAGATCTTGAAATACTCTTTTTGATCATGAATTCAATCTTCTAGATTGTTATTTTCAGTATAGCAAACCATATGATTTTCTAATTCAAAAGGTCCACTTCAGCTCACTAATACCTAGAATGTTGATTTTTATGCATTCTGTTTCATTTTTGACAGCTCCAAATTTACATAGATTCATACTTCATATCGTCCAAGTTCTAATTGTTATTTGATGTCTTCAGTTGTTTCTTCTCATTTTGAGTCATTCTCCATCAGCAAATGAGCATTCCAAAGGCTTAACTCCCACAGGCTTCTCTCCAGCCACATGATTATCATCAACTCTACTTGGAGAAGGCAGCTCTTCCTCAATCATAGTTTTTGAGTGCCTTCTGACTGGAGGGGCTCATCTTCTGGAACTGTCTCCAAGAGTGTTCTGCTTCTTTTCATGAGGATTTCAGTATTTGACAATGATTGGTTCTGTCCATTACACTTTCAGTGGCTAATTTCTCAGAAGTGACATTCCTTCTTTATAGTCTGTTCTTAGTCTGAAGGTTCTGTTCAAACCCGTTGATGCTGAGTGAAACTGGTGGCATTTGAAATATCAATGAAAAGCTTCCAACCTCACATCAACACACAAGCCCCCACAGTAGGACAATTGACAGATGAGTTGTGGATATAAATCTATATATAGAGTGATAAAGATACATAAAATAGCACTAGATAACAAAGACAACACTCTATAAACCCTCAAATTCATCATGGTGGGCAAATCTTCTTGATAATATTTGAGTCAAGTGATAGTGGAACATCTGGACTACTGTATTTTATTTACTGCTGGATCCTGGGTTTCTATATTGTATATATCTAAGGGGAGGCTATGCAAGTGAAATACATCATACATTTCCATGTTATCTATGCAAACTATGCACCAAAGGCAGTAAGACCTTATTTCTATAAAATTAGAATATATGACAATTTCCCAATAATTTGATATGAAGTATCTTGAGGAATGTATTAGTCTAGATACTTTGGAGAAACAAATCCATGGCGACTCACGTATAAGA
>NW_022103897.1:5896948-5902184 GCF_000313985.2 Echinops telfairi | reverse complement strand
AACTAGAAAGGCGAGGCTTCACCACCCATTTATCCCTCCGCCTTTCAACCAGCACCACATGTCATTATCGGCCAGGCTGGCACAATTAACTAACTCAAGGAAGTTCTTTCTTACTGAAATACCTCATGGGCTACTGATAGCACTGCCACATAATACCCTGAAGATTACATAGCATACAGTAAATATTTATTAAATGAAAGAAATAGAATTTTACATTTAAAACCCTTCTTTATCTAAATTGCAGTGTTAACTAATATTTTAAAGGAAAAGTATGAATATGATTGCATACAATGAGAGAATTAGTATGCAGGCATCAGTAGTCTACATTTATACAACCAGGTAGAAGATATAAAAGAAGTAAAGGACCTATTTATAATAGTAACAGAAAATATGAACTTAGCATAACCAAAAATACCAACTTAGGTGAAGAAAACTTTAAAAATTCACTAAAAACCCTTAGACAAGGAGGGAGAAAATAAAATTCATAGTATATAATAAGTCTTATTATTAAATATATCTCTAACTCTGGAGACCCCTAACTGAAACAGAGTACTTTGCAATCACAATAGTTGTTAACACAAGTACAAGTTAATGTGTTATTTCCATCAGTGTTGTGCTAGCTTCCCTTTCCAATGTTGTGCTAGCTTGACCTGGGGAATTATTGATAATACTAACCCTTTCCTTCCTGCAGTTGGGTAGCTATCTAGGATTCTTCATGGTGGCATTGAAGGATAAAGAATAACATTTGAACACCTAATTATTTCCAGTGAGCCTGAGGAGACTCAAACAGAATTACATAAATCAAAGATGACACAACCACTGTTTCAATAATGGTTGTGTTAGTCCAGGTTGACTAGAGAAACAAATCAAGAGATACTCATATGTGTTAGAGAGAGCTTTATATCAAAAAAGCAATTGCATATTGGAAAAACATCCCAGCCCAGTACAGATCAAGTCCATAAGTCCAATATTATCCCATAAGTCCAATACTAGTCCATAAATCTTTCTTCAGACTCACACAGCACATACAATGCAAAATGCAGGAAGATCACAGGCCAGTGTGTGCAACATCTTGTGGATCCAATGATGGTAGAAGCATCTCAGCGCTGGCGTTGGTCTCCACATGGCTCCTTCGGCTCTCTGAGTGTGGCTTCTCAACAGCAAGGTTAAGCAGAGAAAGAAAGAGAAAGTTCCCAGAATCCTCATGAGAAGGCCATGCCCACAAGAAGACAGCATCAGACTGTGACTGATTGACAGGCTAGACTCTACCCTTTCACTCTTGATACCCTCAAGTTACACAAGATTATGTAACTACAACAATGGTAAAATGGAACATCTGAGCACGTTCTGCCTCTGTTCCTCCCAGTCCCACTCAAGAATAGGCAAGGGTCATTAACGATCATGAAAAACTGCTCTGGCAAACACTAGAACTCTAAAATCATTGGTTTCACATCGTGGTGCTGAGAGTTCACTTCCTTGAGCTGGTCACTTGGCTTTCATCATGTAGGTCTTTGTCCAAATGTCACCTGCTCAAAGAAGCAGACATGGAATGAGGTAGGGAGTTGTGGACTAGCAAGAAGTGAGGTAAGAAAGTATCTGGGGACAAGATCATATAAATCCTGTAGACTGTGTGAAGACTTGAGTATTTATTCTAAGTGAGATGTGGAGAGTTTAGAGCAGTGATCTGGAAGACTTGATAGTAAAATGATCTAACTCACTTTGTAAAAGTAAAGTGGACTGCAAATTTAAAAATGGAAACAACTCTAAAATTGGTCAAAGGGGAGATAAAATAATAAGGAATTTCATTTTAGCCTAAATACTACATTTTCCATAACATATATACAATGCTCTCGGTCTGATAGCAAGGCTATTCACATCCCTGGACTATGGTCAGAAGGGATTCACCAGAGGCTTAAACTATGTGGTGACACAGCAAATGGGGAAGCCATTGTTTTGACTGGATCATTTTTGAAGCATACTTTTGAGAGTACGACAAGTATATTACTGAGAGAGCTTGTCTGCAGCCATTCACTGACTTCAGAGACCTGTTTAAGCATATTCCTTTGGATTAAACCTGTGTATGTGTGAACCCCTGTAGCAATACTTCAGAAGTATTATGGATTAGGAAGGAAAGAGGCAAAATATAATTGATATGCCTGATCTAGCTATTGAAAAGATTCATGTGAGATATTTTAAGGGTCTAATATAAGTTCCCAAATATTTTTTATCTACTGCCCTCTTTTCAGAAAAAAAAGAAAACTTTTGTACTTTGTACCATAATCTAGGATAAATTATAAGTATAATGTATAGGTATTTGCTCTCACAGTCCCCTGCATTATTCCAGCTGAGCTCCCCACCCCCAACTCAAAGACAGACAAAGTGTGGTATCACCCACTATAGGAAACACTGGCCTAAAATAAGGGGCAGTGGGATGCACATAAAGCATAATGTTTAAAAGAATTTTTGGAATTTACAATGAATTGAATATGATCGAAAAATCAGTTAAACGTAACATATTTTAATCCTCAATGTTTTGGAAAATGATTAAATCATTAATAGAAATAGGAAAGTTAAGGAATTGTTGATGATGGAAAGAATGCAGTGAGTTCTTTTCAAATTGTTGGTTGAGATGCATCCATGATCCATGTAGAGAAGCACAGAAGGCAGTTGACAATACAAAACTCTAAGTTAAAGAAATGTCAGTATTAGAGATAAGGTTTTATGAGTAGGATTGTTTGACAAAGGCATTACTTTCAGCTGCCCCAATTTAGGCTTTCTCTCTCATTTAGATAAGTCCATCTGCCACAGTCAGATCTATGCCCAATAGCTCACTCCCAATGGGGAGGTTCAAAAGATATTGAAGTATACAGTAAAAATAATTGGTGTGGCTGGGGCTAGGATGGCAAGCGAGGCTCTACTTCTCAAGTGATCTTATTCAAATTCATATTCAAATTAATTCTTGGTTATTTCATTGAGGAATTCAGTGGAGAACTGTGAATTTCTCTCAAATATCAACTATACAATTAAAGTTCAGAATGGTCTAACATGATAATTGATTTGTAATAATACCCACTCCTCACTATTGACATGGTTTCCAAAGACCAAGTCTTTCCACATAACATAGCATTATGTGAAAATAGAGGCAGACCACATCAGACAAAAAAATAGAGGATGATGTTCCAATTACATTATTATATAACTGTCAAAAGTCATCGTTACACCACTGCCAAATTACACCATGATACAACTTCCAACTGTTGGGCATCATGGTCTAGCCAAGTTGACACACAATCTTAATCATCATAGTCAGAGATACCCTAACACATCAGCATTTATTACTGCCAGATCGATATCATTAATGCACAACAGAGGATAGTAGATTTATTTTTCTATTGACATAAATTTAAAATGTCAGATGACAAAATAATAATTAAGTGAGGAATAGGTATAATATGTTGAAGTACTTGAATTGCAGACAATATCTTCTCAAGTCTCATGCTGTCTTATGTTTTACTTGTAATATTATTGGCTTGAATTACACACACACAAACACACACACTTTCTAGAAATGGAACACCTTAGAAGGCATGATGAAATTCTATACAGATTAAGAACTATATTCACAATTGACTTTCCTACCATCTCTCCCAATTGATAAAAGAATGAACTCCACAAAGCTAAGAGAAAGAAAGGTTTTCCCGAATTGGGTTATAATCAATTGGAAGCAACAGTGAATGAATCATAAAACACCTCAATAGAGTTGATGTATTTAAAGAAGACTGATAAAGAACAGAAGTGTGATTTCTCCAGAGAATCAATAAGCAAGCCTGAAATTACAGCCAAGAAAACCATGAAGCAAAGTACTACTACAAACCCAGACAAATAGAAAAAGCAATAACAGAAATTATAGCATAAGAGACTAAACCAATCATTATGAAGCAAGTAAAGTTACAGTTTGGGGTGGAAGTTATACACAAAATTGACACTGGGAAGTCAAAGTACATAGGTACTCAGACTGGGTCACAGGTGCTGAGAACCTAGGTGACGAATGTTCTACATGCTTTCTCTTAGATCTGCATGCTTTATTAATTATATATACAGAAACAAACCAATGTCAACACAGAAATTTCTCACTTGGGGGTGAATAAATTAAGAAATTTAAAATGATTTATTATTACACATATGAGGTAATCTTTAGAAACAGTTGGTTTTAAGAGAGACTAATGATAAATGCCATATGCCAATCTGGGGAACTATAACCTAAGCACTAGGAATGGTGGATGTTCCTATTGAACTCAAACATAGCAATGATAGTGAGGGTGGTGCAGGGCCAGCAGTGTTTTATTTGGCTGCACAGAGGTTCACTGTGAATTAGAACTGAGTTGATGGCACCTAATAACACAACAACACATTCTGTGGAAAGAAAAAAATTGTTGGTCTTAGGTGCCACGGGTCGGTTCTGACTCACAGTAACCTATGCTCAGCAGAATAAAACACTGAACTATCCTGTGCCATCCTCACAATTGTTTGATGTTTGAGCCCGTTGTTGCAGCCACTGTGTCAATCCATCTGGTCAAGGATCTTTCTCTTATTTAATGCCCCTCTGCATTACCAAACATGATGTCTTTCTCCAGGGACTGACTATCCAATATTGTTGAGACAAAGTCTTGTTTCTAAGGAGAATCCTGTCTGTACTTCTTCTCAGACATACTTGTTTGTTCTTTTGGCAGCTCATGGTATTTTCAATATTCTTCACCAGCACCATAATTCAAGTGCATCAAATCATCTTCATTCTTCCTTATTCAAGGTCCAACGTTCACATGCATATGAAGCAATGGAAAATATCATAGCTTTGGTCAGGTGCAACTTAGTCTTAAAAGTCACATACGGTAGTTGCTTTTGAATATTTTAAAAGGGTCTTGTGTACCAGGTTAACCCAACCCAATGAATCACTTGATATCTTGACTGCTGTTTCTATGAATGTTGTGTGTGGATCGAAGCAAGACAAAATACTTGACCACTTCAATCTTTTCTATACTTTTTAATGATATTACCTTTTGGTCCAGTTAGGAGGTTTGTTTGTTTTTGGTTACATTAAATCGTAACCCATATTGAAGGCTGCCGTCCTTGATCTTTATCAGCAAGTGCTTCAAGTCCTTCTCACTTTTCAGCAAGCAAGGTTGTACCATCTGTATATTGCAGGTTAATATGCTTTACTTCGGCACTGGGTGGGGGG
>NW_022103897.1:5888470-5895357 GCF_000313985.2 Echinops telfairi | reverse complement strand
TTACACAATTGATGTGTGTATGGATTGGGATAACAGTTGTATGAGCCCCTAATAAAATGTTAAAAAAGAAAAAAAAAATTTGGTAATCGCCATAAAAAAAAAAATATGCCTTACTTCAATTCTAATACCTCATTCTTCTTCACATAATTCAGCTTTCCTGATTATTTGATCAGCAAACAGATTAAGTATGGTTAGAGGGTACAACCATAACTCACACCCCATCTTGATTTTAAACCATACAGCATTCACAAGTTCTGTTCACACAATTGCCTCTTGATCTATGTAAAGTTTCTTTGTGAACACAAATAAGTGTTCTGGAATTCCCATTCTTCTCAAAGTTATCCATAATTTGTTATGGTCCACACAGTCAAATTCTTTGGTATAGTTAAAAAACAAAACAAAACAAAACACACACAAGTAAAAATACGTCTGGTATTCTTTCCCTGTCGATGTACTGTTGCAATCATTGTTGGATGATCTTCAGGAAAAATTTTACTTGCATGTGATATTAATGATATTGTTCTATAATTTTGACATTATGTTAGGTCACCATTCCTTGAAGTGGGTACAAATATGGATTTCTTCCAGTCAGTTAGCCAGGTAGGCATCTTCCAAATTTCCTGGCAGCATTGACAAGTGACTGCTTCCAATGCTTCATCAGTTCATGGAAACATTTCAACTGGTATTTCATTATTAACTGGAGTCTTGTTTTGGCTAACGCATTAAGTGCAGCTTTGACTTAATCCTTTCGAACCATTTGTTCTTGATCATGTGCTACCACTTGAAATGGTAGACTGTCGACAAGTTCTTTCTGGTACAGTGACTCTGCATATTTTTTTCTATCTTTTTGTATTTTTTCTTCATGATTCACTATTTGCCCATAGAATCTTTCAATATTGCAATGGGGGGACTTGAATTTTTTCTTAAGTTCTTTCCATTTATGATATGCTGAGCGTGTTCTTCCTTTTTGGTTTTCTAACACTTGGTCTCTACACATTTCACTATAATCCTTTACTCTGTCTTCTCAAGCTGTCCTTGAGAAAGAAAGAAAAGATCAAAGTGTATGTTAGAAAATACTCTGTAACTTGCTCTTAATTGTAGAGTAGCTAAGAAAAATGGAAGAAATGATGGTCAAAGTGTTGAACAGAAAATTTCAAACATACATTTAATCTTATTTCTTTCCCACTTTTTATGGCCTTATACTTTCTACATATGTAATGTTCTTGATGTCCTCGCACAGCCAATCAGGTCTTCTACCATTAGTGTTCAATGTGTCCAATTTATTTTTTAAATGTTCTCAAAATTCTAGTGGGATGTACTGAAGTTCATTTTCATTTTCTTCAGCTTCAGCCTGAAGTTACAAATGAGCAATGAACACTGTGTTCCACAGTTGGCCCTCACCTCATTTAGCTGCTGATAGCGAGCTTCTCCATTACCTCTTCCTACAGATGTAGGTAATTTGATTTCTGTGTATTCCACCTGCAGAAGTCCAAGCCTTTTGTGTTGTTAGAAAAAGGTATTTATGAAAAAGCCATTGATCTTGCAAAATTCTACCCTATGATCTCCAGATTAACTTCTATCACCAAGGCCACGTTTTTCAACTACTATTCCTTCCTCTTTGTTTTCAACTTTTGCATTCCAAACGTCAATAATTATCAATGCATCTTGTTACATGTTTGGTCAACTTCAGACTGAAGACGTTGGTAAGATTCTTCAATGATGTGTTGTTAAATATTTCTAAAATTCTTTTTTTTTAAATAAATCCAATACATTCTAGCATTAAATGTTTTCAAATCAATATTTTGGTATTCTGGTGTCATAAACTTGAGAGAGAGCAAGAGAAGGGGGGAGAGAGAAAAGGAAGAAAAAATTGCTTTATGGTGATTAAGCATGCTTTAAATGTTAATGTTTGTTCCAAAAATAGTAACATTGTTTTTGCTGTTAATATGTGAGTGTATATGAGTGTGTGTATTTGTATTTGTGAAAGGTGTTTCCATTACCTTGGGCACTGTGTTTAGTTTTAGTAAAAAAGCTGGAATTAGAACATGTACAGCTCATGAATGTGGATGTAAATAATTAGCTAATGTGTGATAATAATAAGTTATAATATTGCAAGCCTCTGAATAAATTAAGACATAGAACACTAAACAGAAATGGAATAACATAAAGACTAAAATTGTGTAAAAGCTGCTGGGCAGATGTGCGAATGTTGAAAATTGGGCAGAAGTGAACAACTCCTAGGTATTTCATTTCCAACTTTGTTTATGTGACTGGCTCCCCCTGGAGTTGTTCAATGGATAACATGTGCCATCAACAGTGGCCATTTTGCTTGATGTGGATAATAAGCCTCACTACCCCATCCTCATCAATAACTATTCAAGTCCAAGCTACTTAGGTGAAATAAGACCAAAGCTTTTAAAGGTCAAGCATTTGGTGTTCGTGTCAAATTCATGTAGCGTTAAATTTCTAAATTCCAAAGAGCCTGGGATGAAATGATAACATTTTCTGAAATCATTTTAGGCATACTGATATTTCCCTTTACCAAGAATAGACTTTCTTTACTTAATCTTCCTCCTAGCTAAAAGCAAAGTACAAGAAAATGAAGCCCATCAAGCTTCAAAAGTTGGCATTGAAGAGTTGTGGTTAAAATTATTTCATAAAAAAGAGCACAGTTACTCTTATTTCTTTCAGCTTTTTCCAAGTTATAGTTGTGATCTTTAGACAGTGAAAAAATATTCATTCAGTAATATTTTCAGATTAAATATTAAAGAAAGATGCTCCTGTCTTTAATCTTCATCAGCAATTGCCTTGAATCTCCTCTCTTTCTGCAAGCAAGATTGTGTTATCTGCATAGCAAAGATTATTAATAAGCCTTCCTAAAATCCTGATGCCACATTCTTCCTCATAAAGCCCTGCTTTCTAGATTATTACTCAGCACACAGATTGAATGCACCTGGAGAAAGGATACAATGCACGCTGTTCTTGTTAAATCATGAAGTATTCTGTAATTACCATTGTTGGCAATGGTGACCCTAAATTATTATGATACACACTGTTTAATACTTTTTCCTAGTTAATAAAATGCAAATAAACATTTTTCTGGTATTTCTGCTTTTATCCAAGTTCCATTTAATGTCAGCAACAGGATCCCTGCCCCTTACACCCTCTTCCAAATCCGATATGAAATTCTATCTGCTCCTAGTTGCTATACAGTTGCATCCATTTTGAATTATTTTACTTGCATGTGATATTAATGATACAATTTGAAAATTCCCACATCATTGAGTCATCCTTCTTTTTAATGGTCACAAATATGAATCTTTTCCATCTGGTAGCCAAGTAGCAGTCTTCTAGATAAGTATTTCTAGAATTGCATCACTTTTTAGAAACACTTGAATTAGTAGTATCCTTGGATTATTGGAGTATTCAGTGCAGCATAAACTTTTTGTTTCAATACCATCGGTCCTTGATCATATGCTATCTCTTGAAATAGGTTAATATTGACCAATTAATTTTTGGTATGATGCACTTGGTGACTCAATGTATTTCTTTCATATTCTTTTGATGCTCTTGCCCTTGTGCATTATTTTGCCCATTGAACCTTTTAATATTGCAACTCAAGGCTTGCATTTTTTTTCTCTAGTTCCTTCAGCATGAGATATACTGAGCGTGTTCTTTTCTTTTGATTTTCTAATGACAGGTCGGTGCACATTTTGCATCATAATTTACCTTGCCTTCTAGAACTGTCTTTTAATTTGGGGAATTTTTTTCCCGTTTTGTTACATGATCATTTCTTCCATTTATTAGCTACTTTACATTCAAGTTTCAGAGTCTCTTCTGACAACCACTTCCTTTCCTGTTTTCTTAATAACATTTTGCTTTTTTTCTACATCTATGATATTCTTGATGTTGGCGTACCAATCATCTGTATTTTGTTCATTATTGTAATCCATCATATGTGTTCAGAAGATGGTTTCTATATTCAGGTGGAATATAAGCAGGCTTGTATTTGGGCTCTTTTTTTTTTTCGCTTTATTTTTCTTCAACTTCAGCTTGAATTTGCATATGAGCAATTGATGTTCTGTCCATAGTTTGCCCCGGGCCTTGACCTTCTTCATGGCCTTTTCCAATAAACGTAGTCAATTTGATTATTGTTTATTCCATCTGGTGAGGTAAATATATGTGCATAGTCACCATGTATGTTGTTTAAAAGAGATCACTGTGATGAAGAAATCATTGAGCTATCAAAAGTCCATCTCAAAATCTCCAGCTTCATTTCTGTCAGCAAGGGCCTCAGGGAGGAGACAAGCCAGTCAGGGTGCGATGTAGATGTAGCAACGATGAAACATACAACTTTAGTTCCTAAATGTTTCCTCCTCCCCCACTATCATAATCCCAATTCTACCTTACAAATCTGGCTAAACCAGAGGATGTACACTGGTACAGATAGGAACTGGAAATGCAGGGAATCCAGGGCAGATGATCCCTTCAGGACCAGTGGTGTGAGTGATGATATTGGGAGGGTAGAGGGAGGGTGGGTTGAAAAGGGGGAACCGATTACAAGGATCCTCATGTGACTTCCTCCCTGGGGGACAGACAACAGAAAAGTGGGTGAAGGGAGATGTTGGACAGGGCAATATATGACAAAATAATACTTTATAAATTATGAAGTGTTCATGAGGGAGTGGGGAGCGGGTAGGGAGGCGAAAAAATGAGGACCTGATGCCAGGGGCTTAGGTGGATTGCAAATGTTTTGAGAATGATGAGGGCAATGAATTTACAAATGTGCTTTACACAATTGATGTATGTATGGATTGTGATAAGAGTTGTATGAGCCCCTAATAAAACGATTAAAAAAAAGCCTTTATGACGCCAGACACTATTTTTATAAGAGCCAGATACCATCTGGCTTTTTCACATTATGCTCTCTTCAGTTATATTTTCATGAAGGTGAGCATCAACAGGGCCATGTCGTAAGAACTACTTGCTTTTAGATTGGGACTAGAATTAAGTCTGAACCCCAAATCTGTTCATACATCTATGGTTTATATATGTCTCTAGTTCACTTTAGAGACCACTATAATTTTATGATAGGAAACATTATAAATCACCCACGGTGCATAAGATAATCTACTGATAGTGTCTTTAATTTATTCAGTGGCTTATTTTTCAGAATTGGTTCACTTCTTCCTTTTTCTTGTCTGACTCAGTTGGAAGCTCAGCTGAAACTTGCCCACCATACAAGGCCCTGCTGCTATTTGAAACACTGGTGGTACAGTTTCTCATATTACAGCAACATATAAGGCACCACAACACAACACTGGAAGAGGAGTGGTGAATATAGAATGTATACATATATTTATACTGCATAGTTTTATCTGGCTTAAAATCTGTACACACATGTAAAGCCTGCACTACAATCAGAATAATGAGTATATCCATAACCCTTTAAAGCATCTTTACAATCCCTTCTTTAGTCCTCCTTCCTATTTTCCAATGCCTTAGAAACTATTGTTTATTGTGCCAACCTTGCAGACAAACACATGTTGGATTAATTGAAGGGCGGAGAGATAAATGGCTCAGTTAGCCTCACCTTTCTGGTTCTCAAGTCTTTTGCTCTTTGATGATTGGACCAGTGTGCAGCTGCCTTAGCTTGTTCTCTGTCTCAATTTGCAAGCTACACTACTTAACCTATATATAGGTATTATATATATATATATATATATATACACAACAGTGTATATATATAAAGATTATATATATATGTATATATATGATCATTAGTGTCTTGGTTTTGTTTCTCTAGAGAACTGTAACATACATACCTACTGAAATTTGGTCAAGTTGGTCTCCCCAGGCATATTCTTTCAGTGATGTCTCTGATTAGTATTTTTTCTTTATTTTTTTAAGCGTGATTTCTCTGGGACTTTAATTAATATTTAGCCAATAGTTTTACAGGAAGTCTACCCAAACATTAAAAGTCAAGATATTTTTACTATTTATTATTGAATCCGTATGTGGATTCATTCAAAGTTCAGATTTTTTGTGAATTATAAATTTTATTTTGTGCTAGCCTTTTTTTTCCTACCTTCTTTTCATAAGTTGGCAACCTCCAAATTATCCAGGAATATATGGGTCCATTGAATTCTCTCCCGTTTCCCATATGCATGCACATTGAAGTCAGCCAGGCATCTTACCAATTCCTTTTATGGTTGTGTCATCCAAGATCTCTCTAAGCTCTGGTTTATACACCTGTTCCTTATCTTAACTGAAACCACAAGCTCAGATGAACATGGTTACTGATCTTCCTTATTTACTATTTCCAATATCATTATATTAATTGGAAATGCTCTTTAGAGTGAGCTTTCACCTTCCACCAAAATGAATGATTCTCCCTAGCAACAAAGTGGCTGCTTTTCATGACCAGACCAACAAAAAAGTTATACAATGGGGTCTCAAAAATAAAAATGACTTTTTTTCAAAGTTATATATTAATTTTTTTTTAACAAACAACCCTATCACGATCAGTGTAGTCTCTATTATACTTAATACATTTGTCAAATCTGAGATTCCATTCTTGGAAACATTTTTCAGACTCATTTGTTTGGATGGCTGACAGAACCTCCCTCGTTTGTTTCTACAACTCTTCTCCATTGCCAAATTGCTGTCCTTTCATGTCTCTCTTGAGTCATGAAACAAAAAGAAGTTGCACAGGGAGAAGTCAGATTAGTCAGGTATGTGGGGAAAGAGAGGCATACTGGTTTTTGCCAAATGCTTGAAGGTAAACAAGCAGCCATCTAGCCCAGAAGCAACAAAGCCCAAATGGAACAACATATCAGCCTGTGTGATCATGAGGTGTCGAAGGGATCACTGAAGACAAATGGGTG
>NW_022103897.1:5885330-5886414 GCF_000313985.2 Echinops telfairi | reverse complement strand
AAATGATCTGAGTGCCTTCAGACTGAGGCTTGCTAAAATAAGATGCCTTTGGACACTTAATTCAGGGACCTAAGTTTGCTGACCCATAAAGCATGAGCTGAATGCCTTCTGATTGAGGCTTGCAGCAGAATGGTATTTGGGCATTTGGCATTTATTCGCTGCTCTGAAAGAACTTTGTAGTATCCTTGTGAACAAATATATCCTGAGCATTTCTCACTTGCATTACACTCTGTTAACTTCCTTAATAAACTGTTTAATCATGAATATTGTTTATGAATTCTGTATAGCCATCACAACGTATACAAAATGGAAAATATTAGTGAAAACAACTCGGTATTGAATTCAAACTCTTCTGAAGCATCTATTTGGTAACTATTGTATTATCACTTTATCTATTCATGCTCATAGGACAAGAGTTTCTCTCTGCCTTGTGAGAATTCCAGTAATAATTTCTTCTTATTCCTACATGTCGTTTTGTCATGGTCTCAGGGAGATTTCTCAATTGTAAGCACTTATAAATATTCAACTAACTCAAGTCAAGGAAAAACTCTGTAGATCTCGAAAGTTTCCCTGATCTTCTTTTCTGCTCTTAGTCCCTGCCAACTGTAGCTACCTTATCTCTCCAGGTCCCCAACTGTGCTTCCAATTCAAGACTATCGAGATCCACCTGTTTTGCCTCTCACTGTATCACAACCTGGAAGACTCTAGGTTGGAAGCTTGGATAGCTATATGGCTCTCCTCATTTCTTTCCTGTCTCTCAGAATTACCTATTATCACTTCATGTCCAATAAAATTTAAAATCACTGTTTCTTATAATTTGTCTGTTTGAGAGTTTTGTTTGTTTTCCCATCTCGACCTAGAAGCTTAAATCAGCAATGCTACTATCCATCAAGGGACTGTTTAATTGAGTATGTTACTTTTGTTTCTTTCATTTATGTTTTCATCAGCACCCTGCCCCCTTATAAACTATGCACGCTGATTGTTACTCAAGACCGCCACTCAAGATAAGCTTAACCCATTCTAAATCATGCAACATGTGTTTTTTTTTTAAAACATTTTGTTAGGGGCTCATACAACTGTTATC
>NW_022103897.1:5883930-5885027 GCF_000313985.2 Echinops telfairi | reverse complement strand
GGTCCTATAGGGCTCATCCGTCCTGGATTCCCTGTGCAACATGTATTTTTTGAGAACTTACTATATTTAACCACTTCCCTGAGTGCTAGGAATGCACAGACACTTATAAATGGTGACCACAAGGTAAGCGGGCTGTTTCACAAACCAGCATCCTGGTTGAACTGCGTTGAGTCCTCTAATCATTTCTATTTCGTACCTCGGGCCCACATAGCTTTATTCCATCTCTGTGCAATTTATTTCATGCTGTGCTTTGAATATGCCTAATTAATTTGGTGAAGAGGATATTTTTAAAGCCTCGAACACCTTTTCCTTTTGAGAATTAATTTTTCTTTCCATGCCACCTTTCCCTAATAAAGGGAAAATGTTTGCTTCTTTCTGCTACCGAGGCCTATATTTATTTTATTTTTCCCTCATTACATTAATTTTATTTGGGCGAAAGAACAACAATCATGTTTAAGCTTGGGATGGGAAACAACGCAGCAGGGTTCCATAAATAGAGCTTAATCGCAGTAATTACTTACGTTAATTATATATCAACTGATTATTTTGAAGACACATTTATTGAGCACCATCAGCTTTCAGAGGTAGCCATCACTCTCCCACTATCTTTTCAGATTCCCTATCCATGCTCAGAATAATCAGCTATCATTTGACGCATGGTATAATAAGTACCTAATGAAATCCCAATTAAAATTGTATTTGAGACGCTTAATTTTAGAGATAAATTAGAAATGATTACATGATTCAAGAATACACATCAGACAGGAGAGACACAACTATATCTTGACTAACAGGGAAGGACAAGCACAGATGAAGCCTTTTAATGTGCCTTCCCAAACCTGTTACAAAACATTATTATACCTCAGCAGCTGGCAATGAGAGGTGTCTTTTTTTCTTTTTAATAGACAGTTCTCTTTCATAAGCGGACTTGAGTGATTTTAGTTCTCATTATTACTGTCATCTGTTACAGATGAAAAACAAAACAAAACAAACAAGGAAAGCATGCTATTTTCCATAAGGCAAGAACATCAGCATGAAACCAGGCTTGGAACATACTCAGTTTAATTTATGGCGCAGCAATAATCAGGAGAATGTAC
>NW_022103897.1:5874843-5883733 GCF_000313985.2 Echinops telfairi | reverse complement strand
GAATCCTGGAACCAATCAAAATAGGCTGTTAGGAGACACTAGCCATATAAAAGCTTTAATATCATCTCATTCAGAGTTCAAAAGGTCCCTTCTCCACTCCTGGATTGCAAAAATACCTTTATTCCTTTCTGAGAAAGCTATATTGTGTCTCCAAGAGGGTGCAGGAAACATCCCCATTAAGTCCACTAAGTCTCTGCACAGAGCTGCCACTCCCTTGCTGCAGCATCTTTGTTCAGAGGACCAAGGTCATATACAATGGCACTGAGGAAATCGTTAGCAGTCCTTTCTGATCTATGTGATTTGCCACTAAAGAACACAATAGCATCTACCAGAAAACAGCTGTTACAAAATCCACTCTTTCTGGCAGGAATGGTTCCTAATGTAGGATTTTAATTTTATCTCTTGATAGATAACACCCCATTAGCCATATCCAGATTCCTAACTGCAAAATGACGCAAGGGCACTATTTTAAGCTCCCTCCCAGATGGATATAATTATGCTTGCTTGTCCTTTTGAGCAGAAAGTCCACAGTTTGGGCAATGGAGTATGATACAGGCACTCATTACTGCCCTGACACATGAAACAGGAAGTGCTTGTCACAGCTAATCCAGAGGGTGCAAAATACAAAGATAAGGAGGGAAAGGAGATTTGAGCAGAAAAGGCAAGATAGTGATATTCAATATTAGAAAAATCTGGGGAAGAGGGGGTACAGTGGTGGTGGTAGGGTGAAGGGGAGACAATGTCAAGGAGTCTATGTAGATAAAGAATGTTTTGAAACTGATTGTGGTAGCACATGTACAATTCTACTGGACATGATAGATCTATGGAATGAAATGATATATGTATTAATTCCCAATTAATACATATATCCATATTTTTTAATCTGGTGGCATAAAACCCAAAGTAGTTTGCATTTCACACAAAAAATGACGAGATATTTTCCTTCCATCTTTTGAATTTTTAATTTTCATAAGACAAAAGAGTGTCCTCTGTCTCTAGCCACCTAGGAATTTGTTCAGAATAGTTAGGTTTGTAAAAATATATATCAGCTTGAGAGGCCAGAATTCATAATTATTGAATCAACTTTCCCCAATTGCACAGCAGAAGCCAAGCAACAATTACTCTAAGAGGGGGGAGGAGCATTTTGCCATGGTAACCTTAATACAATAGACCTATTTCTCACTTATTGACTACCTCATTATCTGACATTTTGCATTTATGATGATAGTAAAAAAATATACTTATGATCCAGCTTTTTTTCACATTGCCGACATATATCTAGTACTAGTGTACATAAAATTCTTTGATGGGGCTCCCTGTCTGGTAATACTCCACAGTACTGTGAAAAGGAAGCAGACATTGCATAAGATTTCACTGCCCAGGATAGAGGCCTTCCTGAGCTACTGGGGCAACAGGCAGAGTGAAGAGTGGAGTTCATAAAGAATGGGTCTTTTAGCTAGTGTCTGGAAGGAGATCTGCCCTGATGGTAAGGGAAGAAGCGGGATCCTAGGGCCTGGCCCCAGATCCTAGCCCAGGGGAGTGCCAAGGAGTGAGCATTGGTCAGAAGGAACCCTGAGACAGGGAAGTGTTCAGGGCTGTAGGGCCCACATTTCAGCTGGATGTCACCTGTACATCCCCTTATATTTCAATGCTCCCTTATGAGCAGGCACAGGTAAGGTGAGTCAGCCTGCCTGTGCGGGAATGGTGTCATCATGGGAGTGGACAGCAGCAGCAACAGCAGTTTAATGTCAAGAATAGAGGCAAGGTTTGGCTGTCACAGCATCAGCAACAACTCTGGATTATCAATGCTCATGGAACATGGTGATAGAGGGAGCAGGCCCATCAATGAATGTTTTGGGGCATGGGTCTGCTGAGGGGTGTGCAAAAGGCTGTGTATGTCCTTTGTGGCACCCAGGCCATCTTGCTCACAGATAGGGAGCTGTTTGCCCCCAACAAAGTCATCAAGGCTGTGTTAAGGACATTACATAGCACCACCCATCCTGCAATAGTGAGGGTAGGAAAGGAAAGAGACCCTGTGATGGGGCAGGGAGAGAATGTCAGTACTTGTACCACCTTGCCTCTGGAAGACTGAATGTCCCTCTCCTGTGAGCATCAGTGAGAGCGGAATTATCCTGAGATGATGTGGGGGAGGGAGAGGCAGTGGTGGAATCTGACCCAGCAGGGACCTTACAGGAGATTCACAGTACACATGAGGTGATGTGGTCATTTTCCACTTTCACATAACACCAATTTTCATATAACGGTTTAGTCTATGAAATCGAACCTTGTCAATAAGTAAGGTGTGGGTATAATCCTACAAATACACTAATATGGCATCTTCATCAAGATAATGGCTACAAAATCTGCAAGAAAAATCATATCATATCATGTCCACAAGGAAATAATGACCTTTTAATGAAATTAGGAATCGAATTATGGATAATGACCTGGATTCTATCTAAACATCCCTCCTGCAATTCAACCTTGAAAGTCTCCTGGAATTTAGAGACCTGATGTTAGGATGACTGATTTGATCTAACCCCCTACCTACATTTATGAACTAAAAAAAAAAAAAAAACAAGTGCTAAGAGGATGCACCTCATTGAAGGCAGGCTTAGATCAGGGCTTGGACTTCATGATTAAATATAAAGGGTGTCTACAAAATGTTGAGATAATTCTTTAACCCATTTCAAGACTCTGACCCATGGGTTCTCTTTTTTCTTGGCTCCAATTAATTTTCCCACCTTGCACTCATCCTAGCTCAAATATGCTTTATCAAGTGAAAGGAGAGATAGGCCCTGGGTCAATGTTCTCTCTCTCTTACTCTGTTTCATCTTCTATGTACTCGGCCAAGTCCACATCTACAGAACATTCTCTGCCTGTTTTTTAACACAACTAGTGTTCCCTACTTCCCCACTTTATTATATGTTGCTCACTTTTATAATCATTTGAACGGCTAACCTTGCTTATTCACAGGCTGAAGATGAGGCTTTCTGCGCTCATAAAAATTTCTATCCTTAGAAACCCAATGGGACAGTTCTACTCTGTCCAACAGGTTCCTATGAGTCAGAGTCAACTCAGTGGCACTGAGGTTGGGTTTACCATCTGGAATTTAACTTTAGGCTTCTAACAGCAAGTTCAAACCCACAAGCCAACCAGCTGGCAAAAGATGAGGCTGTCAATGCTCCTGTAAAGCTCCACAGTCTCAGACATCCTCTATAGAGTCTTTACGAATCAGCATCAACATGATAACAACGGTTTTTGTTGTTGTCATTGTTGCTTTATCATCTGACCCAAGAGCCCTGGTGGCATCGTGAATAAAACCATTGGCTCAAAACTGAGACTTGATGGTTTGAACCCACTGACCACTCTATAAAGATGCTCAGTCTTAGAAATCCTCTGTTGCAATTTTACTTGGTGCAATATAGGATTGCTATTAGTTACAATAAACTCAGAAGTAATGTTTTTACCATCTGACCAAAGGACCCTGGTAGTAGTAGTTCTTTGTACCAGTTTTTGGAATCCTATATTTTGTGCATTTTGATTCATTATCCACATTGGAAAATGTTTAAGAGTTAAAGAAATCATTATTAAGAACTATGCTAGTCAGTATAATCCAGGACAATTCTAGGCAAGCCAGTACACTGATCACTTGAGTTTTTGAAAATGTACACTCTTCCTTCCACAACAGAACCCATTGCCACATTATTAGAACAAACTATTCTTGGAGAGAGGTAAAATTTAAGCAGAAGCTATCACTCATAAACACACACATAAGCACACACATAAACAAATATGCACATATTCATACACACACACACATATGTATAGATAGATATAGGTATTGGGCTTTGTTTTTGTGTTTTCCTCTTAGCCCAGTATTATGCTTGCCTGTCATTCACCTCTCAGTAATTCCTCTCAGCTAAAATTCATTGATCAAACACACCCAGAAAAGCTACACCTTCCTTGAGGTACAATTTAGAACTCTTACTGTTCCTCTATAGCCATTCTTGTTGGCTCCCCGCTCACCTTCCCTTTTTCTCCCCACCTGTGTCTCCCAGAAATCCTCAGTCAAGCCCCTGTCTCCATAAGACTGCCCATCCTGCATTTCTTATATTGATCAACAGCAAAAAACAAAACCAAAATAATAACAATAACAAAAGTTTAAAACAAAACAAACAAACAAAAACATCATACAGATAGCCACCAGACAAACAGGAATCATGACATTGCTGCATTTGCGTCCAAAAGGTGAGTTTCCCATTGATCCACATTGCTATTCCCATCGTCCGGGATGAAGTGGTCACATTCTCCACCCCACCCCCACCCCACCTTAGACTTTCAGTGTGACCCCCTTGTGAGTAAGTCCCACAAGTTCTGGTAGGGTGCCATGTGATGCCCCCTGAATCAGAAGTTCATAATCAGGTTTCCTCTGGGACCACCTGGCTTCTGTCCCATCACTACTCTGTTGAACTCCAGTCCTGGGGTAATTTATTACAGTGGCAGACAACCAAAAGTCTAGGTCCTCTTTTTTCCAGTATTCCTTGGTAATTCCTATTTTGTGAGCGTGGTTCTCTAATCTTTCTGTTTCTATTCATTTGTCTTCCTTACTTCTGTAGGTTATGCCACATTTTTTTACTTGAAGGCAGAAGCTTCCAAAATTTCATATATGAGGGCTCCATTTTCACTTTAAAAATTTTATGTAATGGGTACTTTTAGTAATAGTGCTTTTAGTAACTATTGATTGATTAAACATTACTGGCAAAAGCAATTTGAAGTTCAACAATCGCTACAATGAATTTTGTATTTTATTCAGAATCTCATGCTTTCTCTGTATGTATATACTCGTAAATAAGAACTTAAAAACTCATGTGAGGTACATTAGCTGCTTGGTATTTAACAAATTTAATACCTTTGAACTCTTTCCATAACTCCTCACCTTCAAGGTCCAAGACCCACAAGATAGGAGCCACTAATTTGGCACACATTTCTCCCCTGCCATTCCTTAGGGATAAAGTGGTTCTCAAAATCCACTATTTCAGAGAAAGAAAAACTATCTGGAAATACTACAGCCCTGGACAGATAAGATCACTGAGAAGCAGATGTAATTAAAACTAAATTTAAAAAAAAGATTTCAAAGAAGCCAACCAACTTCAGAGAATCAAAAGAGAAGGCATAACATTTTTATTGGGAAGACTGGCTCATTGTCAAGTAAAAAAGAATGGTTATGGAGACAACTAAGTCCGGACACATACCTTTCAATCTGGACACGCTTTCCCCATATCCTTTCTCTAATAAAAAGGTACCAATAGGGATTCATACTCAACTGAAGAGCCCTGATGGCAAATGGGTCAGCATCGGGTTGCTAATGCAAAGGTCAGCTGTTAAAATCCATGAGTCACTCCATGGAAGAAAGATGAAGCTTTTTACTCTCATGAACAATTACAGCCTTGGAAACCCAAAGGGGTGGTTTTGTCCCTGTCCTCCAGGGTTCCTAGGAGTTGGAATCAACTAGATTTAGTGGCAGCAAGTGATAAAGCCAAGTAGCCAGTCAACTGGGGTAAAGGTAGGGGTGAGGTAGGTTTAGTTCTTCTTGACTTGAGACTGTACTAGAATTGAAAAACTGAATTAATGTTTTTTTTGTGTGGGGGGCTTATTTTTTGTTGCATTCCCTAACATTTCTGACACAAGAGCCCTGGTGGCATAGTAGGTTAAAAGTTGGATGCTAACCATAAAGTTAGTAGCTTGAAACTGCTAGATACTCTATGGAAGAAAGATGAGACTGTCTATTCCTGTGAAGATTTACAGTCTCAGAAACCGACAGGGGCAGTTCTATTTTGTCCCATAGAGTCAGAATTGACTCAATGACAATGAGAAACATTTCTGAAAGAATGAAGAAAATAATTAGGATAGAGAGACAAATAACTTCCTTCTTGATATATATTCATTCACCACTCAAAAAACATTATCTACAAAAAGTTAGGAACAATTTTTCCTCTGATTAATATGAACTTAACATTATAACTTTTAGATGTACAGGTGTCTCTCTGAATTCAATGCCAATATTTTCATAAGTGTATTTGTATTTAAAAACAGATAAATAACACTTTAGGGCAGTGGTTCTCAACCTGTGGGTCGTGACCCCTTTGGGGGTCAAACAACCCTTTCAAAGGGGTCACCCAATTTATAGCAGTAGAAAAATTACAGTTATGAAGTAGCAATGAAAATAATTTTATGGTTGGGGGATCACCACTACATGAGGAACTGTATTAAAGGGTCACAGCATTAAGAAGGTTGAGAACCACTGCTTTAGGGGACTCTAAAAAGTGCTTCTCTATGGGGAGAGGGGAGCAAAAATTAAAAAGAGTACTTCTCCATGATGGATGGATAGTCCAGGATGCAGCACAGGGCTGGAGCTTCAAGAAATATCCTAATCGGATTCAACATCTTTATACGAATATTTTTTTTAACATTGATAATATAAAAATAATAATAATGGCATATTATCAGGATGTTAGACAAGTGGGAGAGAATGAGATTTTGCTTTCTGGCTTAAAAATTAACAATATAAGACTCCCACCCCTACCTACACAGATTTTAATATGCAGATATGGAACTTATACCACTTTTGTGATCATCAACTCCTGTAATTGCTGTGAAAATCATTCCACAAAGCAGCATCTCTCATAAATGGTGTATCTCTGTTCCCTGTCACTACCCAATCAGTTAATTTCAAACAGACCCCAAACTAATCATTGCAGACATCCTCAAGATATAACAATCATGCTGTTGATAATAATTTTTTAAAAAACCAGAAAAACAAGAAAATGAATCTTATTTTTTGACCAGTGAAGATGACTATGCTGTTTTTCTTTCTCTACCAAGACTCTGGGCCTGCCTAGGAACCATTAGGAGCTGAAATAGATGTAAGAAATTCGAACATACTACAAAAATCTTTGAATAATTCAGTTAACAAGTCAGTCAGCCATATGAGGCAAATTCCCAAGAAATCAGGCTTCGTTAGTTAGCTGTTTGCTTCTTGTAGAACTGCTTTAAGGATTCTGAATACTACAAAATAAAATCCCATTCATCCTCTGCTCTCTAACACAGCACATCATGAGTTTTTCTATACACCAGAACATAGAAGAAGGTAGTGAGTGACTAATGGAGCCATAAATGAGTATACATCAAGTACCAACACTGTGCCAGATCCCACCCAATTTATTTAGTGCTCAAAATGGAGATTATCTTAATTTCTTGGGGTTTATAGATTTTCATCTGCTTGCACTGTCATATGGCCGCCATTCTCCTTTGTTTGTTACTCTCTCTAGGTTTTGTAATCCCTTTTTTAAGCATCACACAGGAAGCATTAGGAACAGGACTCACTCCACAGTGGCAGGATGTAACAAATCACAAAGAAAAACTCTATTTCCAAACAAGGTCAGATTCATTGCTATAGGAGTAAGGATGTCGATCTAGTTTTTTGGGTAGAACTTAACCCATAATTTTCCTTGAAAGTGAAAGTGAAAGGGTTGTCTTTGATTAGTAGTGTTCTCTCCAATACAGTGAATGAAAGTTTGATTGCAAGGTGTTTAGGGGTGAAGACTTCAACAAAGCTTCTTGGGGGCCTCAAGTATCTTCGATATTTACCATGTCCCGATTTTATATGTGAGAATTTTGAAACTCGGGGTTGTCCAAGTTTACGCAGCTAATAAATGGTGAATAATGAATTTGACAGCAGTTCTGCTTAATTGTATATGCCCTACCCCGGTGCAACCAAGGGTTCAATGAGATAACAAGATTTTTATATTGCGTGGTAAGATGTTATAAGATAGGTCCGAGGATAAATTTTCCCATAACTTGACCTATTCATAATTGGAATTTAGTAACTTCCCTGCAACCAAAGATCCAAGCATCATTCAGAACCCTCTTTTGGAGCATTTCGTTGTTATGTAAAAAATGCCAGAGTTTTCCCTGTCAAACTGTCAATAGGTTATATACCTTTTATCTTAGTAAAGAATTACCATAGCTTTCCTGTAGCTATGTATTATTCTGCTTATTAAAAGTTGTATGTTTTTGTCCAGATGGGAGTTTTTTCATTGACTCAGCTAATACAACAACTTAATCTGGAAAATAAATATAGTTGTAAAAGCTTCAGAAATTGTCATGAAGCTTATTCACTCATTATCTTCTTTAATGCCCCATACAAGGGCCCTTAACTTTGGTTATTAATCAGTAAATACAAACTACATAAGAACAGACTTAGGAACAGATTGTGAAGTATATAGTACAATCATTAAAACTCCCTGTAGTCAAAAATGGATTTTTTGGTATGTGAATCTGGTGCTTTGGGACCTTGGAAAAAGGCTGAGAGGAAACAATTTGTCCTCATTCTGAAGAGATAAGGTGATTCTTGGCAGTAATTGGGGGTTGCTGATGACACCTTTCAAGATGTACTACCAAGTGGAAAGCTGCATCTTTCCGGGACTTTCTTTCCTGCTGGTGAATGTGTGAAAACCCTTGCCTTCAACAAATTTTTATCTAGGGAACTAAAAATTTCAGTCACTATTTCCCCTAAGATCTGAAGAGCTCCTGCCCTCCCCAGTTGACCCTCAATCGAGTAAGGAATGGGGACAGAAGTTTGGGTAGGCACAAGCTGGAGGAACCACAGTATTCTTGAAAGCATGGAACAGGAGTAGAAATTCAAGTGACATGACCCATTTTTATCACCGCAGGTGTGCAATCTCTAGTATTAGGGGGTTTGAAATGGCAGTTGTAGAAGATTCATAACAGAAGCTTTGAGTCTGTCGTGTTGTTGTTAATTGCCTTTGAGTTGGCTCCTACTCATGGTGACCAGAAGTACAACACACAAAATGCTATGAACCATTTC